>NC_092114.1:40712924-40925424 GCF_045679555.1 Salvelinus alpinus | reverse complement strand
ACACTTTCTCCATCCCTAGCAAACACAGCTGAATAATCAAATTGCATTCTAAACTGAAGATCATGATTATGTGATTATTGGAGTCAGATGTGTTAGCTGGGGCTGGGGATAAAACTGTGACACCAATCAGGCTCTCGAGGACTGGAACTGCTCATCCCTGCTCTAGGTGGACCAGTCAGCAGTCTCATGTTAGTCCACCCGTCTGTCAGTTACAATGAGTCATCATGTGCTCCGGGACATGAGTCATCATGTGCTCCGGGACATGAGTCATCATGTGCTCCGGGACATGAGTCATCATGTGCTCCGGGACATGAGTCATCATGTGCTCCGGGACATGAGTCATCATGTGCTCCGGGACATGAGTCATCATGTGCTCCGGGACGAGTCATCATGTGCTCCGGGAAATGAGTCATGTGCTCTGAGAAATTTGTCATCATGTGCTCCGAGAAAGTCTCTGGTTGCATCTGAAATGGCACCCTATCCCCTACATAGTGCACTACTTTTGACCAGGCCCCATTGGCCTCTAGTCAAAAGTAGTGCACTATAAGGAATAAAGGGTTTAGATAGGGACACATGCATTTCCCTCACTGTAATATTGACATCATTAGACAACGATGTGTTAATCAACCCGAGTTCACTTAAAGAGGTCTTTCTCAATGTGAGGGAGGGTGTGTCTCAGGGTCATGCCCCGGTACACAATGTAACAGGTGTTAGTGTGTGTGATGGTCGTCGAGGTGTGAAGGTTTGTGGCCGGGTGTGTCTTGCTGAGTTTGTTTGTGTGTATGTGTCTTACCAGGGTGACTCCAGAGAGGACCTCCAGGAGGGAGATCAAGTTGTGTCCATCTCTCAGGTCCTCGTACAGGTCTGTGATGTGCTTCCTCACCTGATGGGTAGAGGGAGAGAGAGATGAATTCAGAGGTTGAATGGCTGCTCTTCCCAGATGACCTATGCCGGTTGTCACCCACAGCACATGGCCTACAGCAGAGCCTGGACCTGCTAGAGCAGTACTGCCAGACCTGGGCCCTGGCAGTAAACCTCAAATAGACTAAAATAATGATTTTCCAGAGAAGATCCAGATCTCAGGGAATTAGACCAAAGTTCTCAATTGGTACAAAATATATAGAGTACTGCACACACTACATTTACTTAGGTTTAAAAATAAGCTCAACTGGACACCTTAATAAGGCAGTGAATGATCTGAGAGAGAAAGCACGCAGGGCATTCTACGCCATTAAAAAGCAAATTCAAATTGAAATACCTAAAATTTGGCTAAAACTAATTGAATATGTCATTGAACCAATTGCACTTTATGGCAGCGAGGTGTGGGGTCCACTTGCAAAACAAGATTTCATCAAATGGGACAAACACCCCATTGAAACCCTGCATGCAGAGTTCTGTAAGATTCTCCTACATGTCCAGAGGAAAACTACAAACAATGCATGCAGGGCAGAATTAGGCCAATATCCACTAATAATAAAAACTAAAAAAAGAACAATTAAGTTTTGGAAACATCTAAAATACAATGACCCCCTCTCATATCATCACCAAGCCCTGCAATGCCAAGAGCTGAGCAAAGAAAAGAGTCCCCTCATCCAGCTGGTCCTGGGGCTGAGTTCACAAACCTGTTCTACTAACACACTGAAGCCTCAGGACCAGAACATCCAATCAATCAGAATAAACCAAATTACAACACAGTCAAAACTACATTGCTTATTGGGAAACACAAGCACAAAGCAAAATGCAGTGCTATCTGGCCCTAAATCGACAGTACACCGTGGCTAAATATTTGACCATGGTTACTGATCAAAACCTTGACAAAGTACAGGCTCAGTGAGCACAGCCTTGCCATTGAGAAGGGTAGACACAGGAAAACCTGGCTCCCTGTAGAGGAAAGGCTGTGCAACCACTGCACAACAGCAGAACCTGAGACGGAGCTGCATTTCCTGACAAAATGTCAAAAATATAAAACAAGTAGAGTGTGTCATTTTCCCAAATTTGAAACCCTTATTCAAGGTTTCAAAGACCTCTCTGATGAGGATAGGCTACCCGTCCTGTTGGGGGAGGACGCAGAGAGCTGTGGGTTGGCAGCGCACTACATTGCTGCCTGCCATAAGTTGAGGGACAGTGTCTGACAGACCAATCAACCTGCACATGTACTCTACTGTATGCTTATTGTTATTGTTGAATGTGTTGGTTATTTTGACCCTTGGTTATTGTTGTTACTGTTGTCCCATTGACAATTTTGATTCTCATTTTTATATTGTAAATAAGCTTTGGCAATATGTACACTGTTACGTCATGCCAATAAAGCAAATTGAATTGAATTGAATTGAGAGATGGGGAGAGAGAGAGTGAGAGAGAGAGAGATGGGGAGAGAGAGTGAGAGAGAGAGAGAGAGAGGAAAAGAAAAACAGAGTTAATTACATATTCATCTTGTTCAAATCATCTCAGTGTTTACATAGCATTGTTGACATAAGCAATGCTCCTAGGGACCCTAGTTGCCAGGATGACAAACACTGCACTCCGGCTGTGACCCCATGTGGCGTCTCAGGGCCGAGATGTCCGGGGACAACCGTTGGCACGGCGACTCAGCAGCTGGCAGGCCTATTTCGTCACCCTTTGTGAGAAAGTGGGCCATCTCTCTCAGACCCTGCTGATGGACTCCCAATGACTAGGCTAAACAGCTCAGTGCTAGGAACCAGGAATTAAAAAAGAGGGAGAGAAAGGAAAGGAGGGACTGGGCATTTAGAGAGAGGCGACGGAGGCTAATTACTGTCTCGTTCACAGCTGACCATGACGTGTGGTTTAACCGGAGGCAATGGAGCCATTATCGAGAGGAGAGCAGAGAAATACAGAGAGAGACTTTTTGTCCTACTTCCATGAGACATCCTCATTACACTAAAAAAACACCTCCCAACCCTTAAAAACACATTGCAAACCACCACAACCTCCACACAATCACATTACAAACGTACATACAACGAGAGAAAGAGAAAAAAAAGAGAGGGAGAGAGAAAAAGAGAGGGAGAGAGGGAAAAAAAGGCTGAGGAAATGAGGATGACAGGAAAGAAATGAAGATGAGGAGAAGCAATAAAAGAAAGCTGAGTGAAGGGGCAGTTGAGTGTGATAGAACATGACTAGGCTTCTAGAAGACAGGGATTACGTACTAGCAATTCATTATAAGGAGACGTAGCCACTCTTGCTTGTGTTACATTCTTGGTCTGCATTGAGCGACTGATAACCTAGGAACATATTGGGAGAGAGAAACAAAAACCGAGAAAAAGAAAGTTCGTCTTAAAGACACGAGTCCTCTGTGTGAACACACGGTGCGAGTCAAAACATCCCCATCACAGACCTGAGAGATTAAACTCCCACAGTGCTCTTTGGTTACCTTGGCGTGACTGACAGCTGAAGGGCAGGGGCCAGTTGTGGAGGGGTGTGTGTGTTTACACTGACCTGACTTAAATTCTAGGTCTTGGGGTTACGTGTTTGATTAAAACAGTCCTCGTGCTCTGGGTAAAACTGGGTTGTGGCTCGAGCCATACTAGGCCTAGACTAATCTCAGCACCCAGAATCATCTTAAAACTGTCACATGAGCCTAGGCCAGGCTTTTAGTGGCTCACATCCACAACACATATATGTTTGAGGACCACTGTGCTATATTACATAACACCGCAATCGGCACAAGCTGTAAAAACACAAAACACTTCACTGCATTTCAAATCGTGAGCTGCAATAGCGTAAATTCCACATTCATCCAGCAGAGGGCGACTTGTGCCTTTTAATCCGAGGAGCCGAACGGCCACAGAAACAACGGGCCTTCTCTATGTCCTGTTGGTCAACGGTCAGCTCTCCTCATGGGTGCATCTCAATAGTCTAGGACTGGAAATAGAGTCGGAGTCTCCTGCTAGGAAGCCTAACGCCACACACAAGGAGAGAGGAAGCCATCTAGAACGTTTCCTCACATCCTTCTGTTGCCCTGCTCGCTTCCTTTATCCTCTCCTTCCGTTGCAACTGCTCCCAGTCCCCTGTTCAGTCGACATCTCTCCCTCGGTCTCTCAATGCTCTCTGGCTAATAAACACACTCTATCCATCGATGTGTGGAATGGTTGGCCTCGGTGCGTGATGAGAAAGAGGGCATGTGTTAGGCTGGTCGTGGGTGTTGAAGAGTTGATCGTGTGTTAATTAGATAGGCATCATGGGGGGGGGTTGTTATTACTTGACTGGAAATGATCTCTCGTGCGATAACAGAGTGTTTTAGCGCGCGGGTGTGTGTGTGTGCGTGGTCATCTTCATTCCACTTAATGGAACTATTTCTCTGCCTCTATGATTCAATGCATGTCTTCCATATTGAACCGATTTACATTCCATTTTGCTGCCACTTCTTGACACGGGGAGTTCCGAAGTACGACACGTCAATGTGTTGTAATCATAATTGGTGTGAATGTAGATGATTACACAACTAGTGCAGTCATTTCTTTAGTTGCTGAATCACAGCTCAGCTTTGGGATACACGGAGAGAAGCCTGGTCCCAGATCTGTGCATGTTAAGGGCGGCAATGACCAAAGGAGTTGGTTAGAAGGCACAAACAGATCTGGGACCAGACTACCGTAAAGTGTGTTTGGGGTTGATAAAACGTGCATGCTGTATCTGGGTGTTGTTCAGTCAGCGGAAACGTCACGGTTGGTTACTCGCAGCGGTCGGCTCCACTGCTGTGCTACAGTTAGAGTGGTGCCACCCAACGAGACAGTGCACCTGGGTCTCGCACACACTAGTTAGTACATAAAGTCTCTTTGTATGCGAGGCTGAACTCATGTTTTTGGGGTCATCTGCACTGTGTGTACAGAATACCTGCTCTTTCCATGACATAGACTGACTAGGTGAATCCGGGGGGAAACTATGATCCCTTATTGATGTCACTTGTTAAATCCACTTCAACTAGTGTAGATGAAGGGGAGGAGACAGGTTAAAGAAGGATGTTTAAGCCTTGAGACAATTGAGACATGGATTGTGGATGTGTGCCATTCGGAGGGTGATTGGGCAAGACAAAATATGTAAGTGCCTTTGAACAGGGTATGGTAGTAGATGCCAGGCGCACCGGTTTGTGTCAAGAACTGCAACGCTGCTGTTTTGTTTAACGCTCAACAGTTTCCCGTGCGTATCAAGAATGGTTCACAACCCAAAGGACATGCAGCAAACTTGACTCAACAGTGGGAAGCATTGGAGTCAACATCGGCCAGCATCTCAGTGGAACGCTTTCGACACCTTGTAGAGTCCATGCCCCGATGAATTGAGGGGGATGCCCCGACAAAGGCGGAAGGGGGGATGCAACCTAATATTAGGAAGGTGTTCTTAACGTTTTGTACACTCAGTGTATATTGGTGCACTGCACACTGCTTCTTCTGTTGAGATCCACCAAAAGACACTAGTATCCACTGTCTTCTTCTGTCCTCTTTCTGCGACTATTTTTATTTTTATTTCACCTTTATTTAACCAGGTAGGCAAGTTGAGAACAAGTTCTCATTTACAACTGCGACCTGGCCAAGATAAAGCAAAGCAGTTCAACACATACAACAACACAGAGTTACACATGGAGTAAAACAAACATAGTCAATAATACAGTAGGAAAAAAATTAAATAAGTATATACAATGTGAGCAAATGAGGTGAGATAAGGGAGGTAAAGGCAAAAAAAAGGCCATGGTGGCGAAGTAAATACAATATAGCAAGTAAAACACTGGAATGGTTGATTTGCAGTGGAAGAATGTGCAAAGTAGAGATAGAAATAATGGGGTGCAAAGGAGCAAAATAAATAAATACAGTAGGGAAAGAGGTAGTTGTTTGGGCTAAATTATAGATGGGCTATGTACAGGTGCAGTAATCTGTGAGCTGCTCTGACAGCTAGTGCTTAAAGCTAGTGAGGGAGATAAGTGTTTCCAGTTTCAGAGATTTTTGTAGTTCGTTCCAGTCATTGGCAGCAGAGAACTGGAAGGAGAGGCGGCCAAAGGAAGAATTGGTTTTGGGGGTGACCAGAGAGATATACCTGCTGGAGCGCGTGCTACGGGTGGGTGCTGCTATGGTGACCAGCGAGCTGAGATAAGGGGGGACTTTACCTAGCAGGGTCTTGTAGATGACCTGGAGCCTGTGGGTTTGGCGACGAGTATGAAGCGAGGGCCAGCCAACGAGAGCGTACAGGTCGCAGTGGTGGGTACTATATGGGGCTTTGGTGACAAAACGGATGGCACTGTGATAGACTGCATCCAATTTATTGAGTAGGGTATTGGAGGCTATTTTGTAAATGACATCGCCAAAGTCGAGGATTGGTAGGATGCTCAGTTTTACAAGGGTATGTTTGGCAGCATGAGTGAAGGATGCTTTGTTTGCGAAATAGGAAGCCAATTCTAGATTTAGGTGTCTGGTTACAGTCTAACCAGACACCTAGGTATTTGTAGTTGTCCACATATTCTAAGTCAGAACCGTCCAGAGTAGTGATGTTGGACGGGCGGGCAGGTGCAGGCAGCGATCAGTTGAAGAGCATGCATTTAGTTTTACTTGTATTTAAGAGCAGTTGGAGGCCACGGAAGGAGAGTTGTATGGCATTGAAGCTCGCCTGGAGGGTTGTTAACAGTGTCCAAAGAAGGGCCAGAAGTATACAGAATGGTGTCATCTGTGTAGAGGTGGATCAGAGACTCTAACTAAATGTCTCCATGTGCCACAGCTCCCTGCCTTGTCTGGTAAAGATCTACTGTGTGTGTGTCTAAAGGCTGGTTTCCCGGACACATATTAAGCAGAGTTCTGAGCTAAAAAGCTTTTGAAATGGAGATTCTCCAAATATAGTGTACAGAAATATAAAACGCAACAAATTCAACGTTTTTACTGAGTTACAGGTCATATAAGGAAATCAGTCAACTGAAATAAATTCAGTAGACTCTAATCTATGGATTTCACATGGCTGTGCAGGGCGCAGCCATGGGAGGACCTGGGAGGGCATATGCCCACCCACTGGGAAGCCAGACCCAGCCAATCAGAAGGACTTTTTGCCCAGAAAAGGATTTTCTTACAGATAGAAATACTCCTGTTTCATCAGCTGTCCGGGTGGATGGTCTCAAACCATCCTGCAGGTGAAAAAGACGGATGTGGAGGTCCTGGGATGTCGTGGTTACACGTGGTCTGTGAGGCCGGTTGGACGCACTGCCAAATTCACAAAAACGACGTTGGAGGCGGCTTATGGTAGAGAAATGAACATTCAATTCTCTGGCAACAATTGCACGCTCCCTCAAAACTTGAGACATTTGTGGCATTGTGTTGTGACAAAACTGAACTTTTTAGAGTGGCCTTTTATTGTCCCCCAGCACAAGGTGCACCTGTGTAATGATCATGCTGTTTAATCAGCTTATTGATATGCCACACCTGTCAGGTGGATGAATTATCCTGGCAAAGGAGAGATTCTCATTTACAGGGATGGAAATACAGTTGTGCACAAAATTTGAGATAAATAAGATCTTTGTGCCTATGGAACATTTCTGGGATCTTTTATTTCAGCTCATGAAACATGGGACAAACACTTTACATCAGGGATATTCAACTCTTACCCTACGAGGTCCGGAACCTGCTGGTTTTCTGTTCTGCCTCATAATTAAATTGCACCCACCCGGTGTCCAAGTTCTAAATCAGTTCCTGATTAGAACAAAATGCAGTGGCACTGGCTTCAAGGTCCAGAGTTGAGTTTGAGGGCTTAACATGTTGCGTTTATATTTTTGTTCAGTATAATATGTTTTTTTTTGTCCACGACTAGGTTTAAATCGGTCTCTGGAAAACCAGCCCTAGTTATGTCACTGCATTCCTGGCGAGCTGTCAACACAGGTCCCAACAGTTTGTGGTGAAGGCAGTGTTTATATGGATGTGTGTGTTTGATCTGTACACACACACACAAACACTCCGGGAGGCAGCCATACACCCGGACCTGACCACATGACGGCACACACACACACACACACACACACACACACACACACACACATACACACACACACAACCCGACCACAGCCACCTGTCTGTCTGTCAGCTGATATAAACATGGGCGCAGTCAGGTAGATCGGAGTGATGTCAGTGAATAGCGGGAGCCAAGACAAACACAGGAACAGGTAGATTGACTGGCTCGTGTCGTCACCTGTACTGTCTGTCAGCCTCCGCTGAACAGCCACGAGCTCTGTGCTATGTAAACACCTGCGTTAGGGTGGACTGTCAACGGTATTAGATACTAGACTGATAGGACAGGATTAGAAAAGGAACCTGGATTCATTCCATCCGGACTACAATAGACGAAAGACGTATCGCTTTGGTCTTAGTCTAAGACTGTACAACACGTCCTGCCACGAGTCAATTAACTTACAGTGCATTCGGAAAGTATTCAGACCCCTTATTCCAAGTGTGTGTGTGAGAGAGACCCGAAACTGTATTACAAATGAAAAACTGAAATATCACATTTACCTAAGTATTCAGACCATTTACTCAGTACTTTGATGAAGAACCTTTGGTAGTGATTATAGCCTTGAGTCTTCTTGGCTATGACGCTACAACCTTGGCACACCTGTATTTGGGGAGTTTCTCCCATTCTTCTCAGCAGATCCTCTCAAGCTGCACAGCTATTTTTAGGTCTCTCCAGAGATGTTCGATTAGGTTCAAGTCCGGGCTCTGGCTGGGCCACTCAAGGACATTGAGACTTGTACCGAAGCCACTTCTGAGTTGTCTTGGCTGAGTGTTAGGGTCGTTGTCCTGTTGGAAGCAGAACCTTCGCCCCAGTTTGAGGTCCTGAGTGCTCTGGAGCAGGTTTTCAGCAAGGATCTCTCTGTACTTTGCTCCGTTCATCTTTCACTCGATCCTGGTTCTTGGTCACCTCCCTGACCAAGGACATTCTCTCCCGATTTCTCAGTTTGTCCGGGCGGACAGCTCTAGGAAGAGTCTTGGTGGTTCAAAACTTCTTCTATTTAAGAACGATGGAGGCCACTGTGTTCTTGGGGACCTTCAATGCTGCAGACATTTGTTGTTACCCTTCCCCAGATCTGTGCCTTGACACAATCCTGTCTCGGAGCTCTACGGACAATTCCTTCGACCTCATGGTTTGGTTTTTGCTCTGACATGCACTGTCAACAGTGGGACCTTATATAGACAGGTGTGTGCCTTTTCAAATCATGTCCAATCAATGGAATTTACCACAGCTGGACTCCAATCAAGTAGTAGAATATCTCAAGGATGATCAATGGAAACAGGATGCACCGGAGCTCAATTTCAGGTCTCACAGCAAAGGGTCTGAATACTTATGTAAATACAATTTTTTTTCTTCTTTTTTTCCCCGCTATGTCATTATGGGGTATATGATGAGGAAATACCAGTTCCTCGAGAATCCCAGTGGGTATTAATGTATATCAATACCAAATACAGGTGTCATTAACCCTTTCATTTATTTATCTCTGCAAACCATACATCCTTTCTTAAGTCATATTTCTGCCTCTATTCTTCTCTCTCTCCTTAAGTCCTCTTCCCCTCCCTCCTCCTTCATTTCCACCGCTCTCCCTCTCTTTATTTAATGACTTCCCTCCCCTCCCAGACAGTGAAAGGTCACTGCTCCCTCCAGCTCCAGTAAATAAAACTCTCCTTAACGCCAACTGAACATTGTCTAATGTTACAGACAGGGCGCCGGGCCAGCGGTGTGTGTGTCTGTGCCAACGTTGGTGCCCATCCTCAGTCCGTCTGACCGACATTACATTACAGCGTAGATATACGCAGCGCACTAGAGAGTGATGAGGTCAGACGCCCCATTCCACAGTCATGTGGTGGAATGCCCAGTCTATGTGATCTACGTCTGCGTTGGTTTCAGGTTTCAACGTCACGCACATGTACAGTGAAATGCCTTTCTTGCAAACTCAAAACGCAATAATGCAGTAATCAATAACAACGTAATAACACAACAACTAATGAGGAATAAGAATAACACCATAAATAATTAATAAATAATAAGTAAATAAGGATACTACAGTGTCAGTTCCTTGGGCAGGATACTGGAGTGGAGGTAGATGCACTATATATACAAAAGTATGTTGACACTCCTAATGAGTGGATTTGGCTATTTCAGTCACACCCGTTGCTGACAGGTGTATGAAATCGAGCACACCGCCGTGCAATCTCCATAGACAAACACTGGCAGTAGAATGGCCTTACTGAAGAGCTCAGGGACTTTCAACGTGGCACCGTCATAGAATGCCACCTTTCCAACATGTCAGCTTGTAAAATGACCGGGGAAACTCTAGCAGGCCAGGCAACTGTTAGTGCTGTTATTGTGCAGTGGAAACGTCTATGAGCAGCAACGGCTCAGCGGTATACGGGTAAGGTGACCAGTGATGGAAAAAGTACCCAATTGTCCGACTTGAGTAAAAGTAAAAGATACCTTAATAGAAAGTACAAGTAGAAATCATTTCAAATTCCTTATATTAAGCAAACGGCCACATTTTCTTGTTTTAATTTACGGATAGCCAGAGGCACACTCCAACACTCAGACACCACTTACAGTTGAAGTCGGAAGTTTACATACACTTAGGTTGGAGTCATTAAAACTTGTTTTTCCAACCACTCCACAAATGTCTTGTTAACAAACTATAGTTTTGGCAAGTCAGTCAGGACATCTACCTTGTGCATGACACAAGTAATTGTTCCAACAATTGTTTACAGACAGATTACACTTATAATTCACTGTATCACAATTCCAGCGGGTCAGAAGTTTACATACACCAAGTTGATGGTGCATTAAACAGCTTGGAAAATTCCAGAACATGTCATGGCTTTAAAAGCTTCAGATAGGTTAATTGAAATCATGAGTCAATTGAAGGTGTACCTGTGGATGTATTTCAAGGCCTACCTTCAAACTCAGTGCCTCTTTGCTTGACATCATGGGAAGACCTCAGAATTCTTTTTTTTAGACCTCCACGAGTCTGGTTCATCCTTGGGAGCAATTTCCAAACACCTGAAGGTACCACGTTCATCTGTACAAGCAATAGTACGCAAGCATAAACACCATGAGACCACGCAGCCGTCATACCACTCAAGAAGAAGAAACGTTCTGTCTCCTAGAGATGAATGTACTTTAGTGCGAAAAGTGCAAATCAATCCCAGAACAACAGTAAAGGACCTTGTGAAGATGCTGGAGGAAACAGGTACAAAAGTCTCTATATCCACAGTAAAACGAGTCCTATATAGACATAACCTGAAAGGCCGCTCAGCAAGGAAGAAGCCACTGTTCCAAAACCGACATAAAAAAGCCAGACAATGGTTTACATCTGCACATGGGGACAAAGATCGTACCTTTTGGAAAAATGTCCTCTGGTGTGAAGAAACAAAAATAGAACTATTTGGCCATAATGACCATCGTTATGTTTGGAGGAAAAAGGGGGAGGTTTGCAAGCCAAAGAACACCTTCCCATCCGTGAAGCACAGGGGTGGCAGCATCATGTTGTGTGGGTGCTTTGCTGCAGGAGGGACTGGTGCACTTCACAAAATAGATGGCATCATGAGGAGGGAAATTATGTTGATATATTGAAGCAACAGCTCAAGACATCAGTTAGGAAGTTAAAGCTTGGTCAGAAATGGGTCTTCCAAATGGACAATGACCCCAAGCACACTTCCAAAGTTGTGGCAAATGGCTTAAGGACAACAAAGTCAAGGTATTGGAGTGGCCATCACAAAGCCCTGACCTCAATCCTATAGAACATTTGTGGGCAGAACTGAAAAAGTGTGTGAGAGCAAGGAGACCTACAAACCTGACTCAGTTACACCAGCTCTGTCAGGAGGAATGGGCCAAAATTCACCCAACTTATTGTGGGAAGCTTGTGGAAGGCTACCCGAAACGTTTGACCCAAGTTAAACAATTTAAAGGCAATGCAACCAAATACTAATTGAGTGTATGTAAACTTCTGACCCACTGGGAATGTAATGAAAGAAATAAAAGCTGAAATAAATCACTCTACTATTATTCGGACATTTCACATTCTTAAAACAAAGTGGTGATCCTAACTGACCTAAGACAGGGAATTTTTTACGAGGACTAAATGTCAGGAATTATGAAAAACTGAGTTTAAATGCATTTGGCTAATGTGTATGTAAACTTCCGACTTCAACTGTACAACCGAAGCATGTCTTTAGTGAGTCCGCCAGATCAGGGGCAGTAGGGGTCTGAATTAGACCATTTTCCTGTCCTGCTAAGCATTCAAAATGTAATTAGTACTTTTGGGTGTCAGGGCAAATGCATGGAGTAAAAAGAACATAATTTGCTTTAGGAATGTTGTGAAACAAAAGTAGTCAAAAATATAAATAGAAAGGAAAGTACAGATGGCCCAAAAAACTACTTAAGTAGTACTTTAAAGTATTTTTTACTTAAGTACTTCCCACCACTGAAGGTGACTAGGCATCAGGGTATAAGATAAACAGAGTAGCAGCAGCTTGTATGTGAGTGGGTGTACGTGTGTAGTCCGTATAAATGTATGTGCATGTGTGAGTGAGCAGATGGTGTGTGTGTGTGTGTGTGTGTGTGTGTGTGTGTGTGTGTGTGTGTGTGTGTGTGTGTGTGTGTGTGTGTGTGTGTAGGGCCCTGTGAGTGTGCATAGAGAATAAAAGGTCAATAAAAATACAAGGTTAACTCCGATAGCTATTTTGTTAACTATTTATCAGTCTTATTGCTTGGGGATAGAAGCTGTTCAAGAGCCTGCTGGTGCCAGACTTGATGAAGGGGAAGCAGAGCTAATAGTCTATGGCTTGGGTGGTTGGAGTCTAACCATTTTCCAGGCCTTCCTACCACACTGCCTGATATAGAGGTCCTGGGTGGCAGGGAGCTCAGCCCCAGTGATGTACTGGGCTGTCAGCACCACCCTCTGGTATAGAGGTCCTGGGTGGCAGGGAGCTCGGCCCCAGTGATGTACTGGGCTGTCCGCACCACCCTCTGTAGAGCCATGCGATCGAGGGTCGTGCTATTGCCATACCAAGCAGTGATGCAGCCAGTCAAGATGCTCAATGATACAGCCAATGGTGGTGGGGGGGGGGGGGGGGGGGGGTTGAACAGTTGGCCACTGGACAGACAGACTTTCTTATAAATATTTGAGATAAGACACACAGAGAGAGAACCCAGAAAAAAGATATAAAAGAAAAAGTCAAAACAAGCACCTAGACAGACACAGACAGACACAGCAACACAGACAAACACAGATAACCCCATACAGACAACAGAGATACACTAAAACTATTCAATTGATTTAATGCCAGACAGAAATATCATGCTGTCACCTCGCCCTGCAACTGCATCTAATCATATTATTAGCTAGTGCGGCAGATAATAACAGCCTGAACATAACTGAGTCAGTGCTGGAGGCAGGGCACGGCTCATTCAGCCCTGTGTGGAATATAAAAACAAATTCAGAACTACCATCCTAGCTCATTCATTTTTACGATGGTCTGAGTCACGATACCTCTGTGTGGGTGTGTGTGTTCCCCACCGACCCCCAAAATGATGCTGCGATGCAGTACCGTACCTTGATGAGATGTTTGTTGACCCATTTCATGAAGGTTTTCTTCTGCACCCTGTCTCGCTCATCTGGAGAAGAGGGAGGGAAAAGGAGAGTTCATTAAATAACAAGTACGGTGCAGCGTCATTCCTCAGAGCTGTATTATTTAGAAGCACAGCCCTGAAACATTTCCAACGGCACTGAAACATTTCTGTACCGAGGCTGTCTGGGAGTGCAGCGTTCAACCTGATTTAACTGGGCTAGATGTCTGGTGCAGGCCGCGCGCTACTCAATGTACTTGTCTGCGATGGAGGGCTCAACAGTAATGTCTGCTGCTTTGGTAGTTTCTGGGAGAATTTCGCCTCGTCACACCTCTGTTTTGTAAGAGCGCTACGTTTGTTGAGTGTTCGTGACACTGTCACTGTTTGTGACACTGCAAAAATCTCCATATGGATACAGCATAGGATGCATGGTATACTGCAGGCACACACGCATGAACCCCCCCCCCCTCCCGCCCGCACGCAGGCACTCCAACAAAACCCACACACCATGACTCAGTATTTAATAAAGCAGAGAAAAAGCTACATATTGAGCTGGTCAATCCCAGCTGTAGCCGCAGAGACAGGGCCAGGGGTCTTAGCACAACGCAGTAGCCTCCCAGCCCATTTCCTTTGCCGTCTGTTCTGAGCTCAGTCCAGACCACGTCACCTAGAGGAGTGACCCGACAATGCACTGGACAGAACCTGACGACAGGCTTCGCTGCTGTTATCTCCTCCCCTCCCCCACGTGGAGCCACTCATTCTCCTCATATCCGGGTCTCTATGTATGACATGCAGATGGGTAGCTTTGCTTTTCCCGCCTTCCCGTTCATATCTGACTCACTCCATTGGCATGCCTCTTCCCGCTTTCCCCTGGTTGTTACCATCAGGCAATGTTAGAAAGGATTTAAGTTGTGGACCTATTTAACAGCTAACATGATTTGAACCACTAACCAAAAGTCACATTCCAATCGTATATCTTAATGAGAATATATCATATTTGGCTATATTCACACTTGTCTTTTTTAGCATGGGCAACTAGTGACTGCTTTCTCCCCTTCTCTGCTCCAACCAATCAGAGAATAGTTCCTGCTGGTATTTCCCCTACTTGACCTTGATAGGCTCCATTGTTGATGTGGTTGCCAAGGTGACACTATAAACACAGTCGCTATGTGGGGGGGAGGATAGGTTGTCTCACTTCCTCTCCTCAGATAGGCCCACACACACACACACACACACACACACACACACACACACACACACACACACACACACACACACACACACACACACACACACACACACACACACACACACACACACACACACACACACACACACACACACACACACACACACACGTTCCCATTATAGTATGTAAACACAAGTGGTCTTAGTGAGCTTTTATATCAGCCTTCAGGCTCTTTGTGATAATGACAGACTGATATTTTAGTGTGGAAACGCAGGTTAAATACCTGAACGTGGTCAAACCTAGCGGGGCAAGGTAACACACACACACACTATATGTCTCATTATGACAATTTTACTCAGGGGGCACGCCCCAGGCACACACATTTGAACACAGTCTTGCTAAACAGTTGACAGAAAAGCATGCCTTGGTTAACAAACCTGCCTGGTAAGCTGGCCTAGCCGGCTCAGTGGTAACACATGGCTTTCTTTGTGACATTTAGGTGAGGCTGTGTCTTCATCAAAACCGGGTATTGGTGACAGTATATTAAACAAGCACGGCGCCCCCTAGAGGTTGGCATGGGAATTAACACGATACCCCACATTGGCAACTGCCAGTGGAAACACATGCCCATTGCCAAGGGCAGAGCCTGTAAACCAACAGGGTTGACTGTGTGCTGTGTTTGTATGTATGTGTGACAGCCACGGAGAGGCACGCATTCCACCACACAGGCAGACATTGTTCAGCAGTATACCCCCCTCAACACCATCCAAAAACAAACACACAAATAATGTGCGCACACTACCACTACTAGAGTGAGTCTTCACACTGTAAACATTGGTCGATATAGTGCACAAATAGCTCAAGGTGTCAACAGTACAACACACACACACTACAATATACTGAACAAAAATATAAACGCAAAGTAAATTGTTGGTCCCATGTTTCATGACCTGAAATAAAAGATCCCAGAAATATTTCATATGCACAAAAAGCTTATTTCTCTCAAATACTGTGCACAAATTTGTTTACATCCCTGTTAGTGAGCATTTACCCTTTGCCTGACAGGTTTGGCATATGAAGACGCTGATTAAACAAAATGATCATTGCACAGGTGCACCCTGTTCTGGGGACAATAAAATGCCATTCTAAAATGTGCAGTTTTGCGACACTACATAATGTCTCGTGTTTTGAGGGAGCGTGCAATTGGTATGCTAAATGCAGGAATGTGCACCAGAGCTGTTGCCAGAGAATGTAATGTTCATTTCTCTACCATAAGCCGCCTCCGACGTTTTGGAGAATTTGACAGAACGGCCAACCGGCCTCACAATCGCAGGACCACGTGTAACCACGCCATCCCAGGACCTCCACATCCGGCTTCCAACAGCCACCCGGATAGCTGATGAAACAGTGGGTTTGCACAACTGAAGAATTTCTACACAAATTGTCAGAAACCGTCTCAGAGAAGCTCATCTCAGTGCTCGTCGTCCTCACCAGGATCTTGACCTGACTGTAGTTCGGCGTCGTAAACAACTTCAGCGGGCAAATGCTCACCTTCGATGACCACTGGCACGCTGGAGAAGTGGGCTCTTCACGGATGAATCCCGCTTTCAACTGTACCGGGCAGATGGCAGACATGGCATTGTGTATGGCATCGTGTAGGCGAGCGTTTTGCTGATGTCAACGTTGTGAACAGAGAACCCCAACGCAACGGTAATGGGAGTCATAAGCTATGGACAACAAACACAATTTCATTTTATCGATGGCAATTTGAATGCACAGAGATATTCAGTGACGAGATCCCGAGGCCCATTGTCGTGCCATTCATCAGCCGCCATCACCTCATGTTTCAGCATGATAATGTACGATCCCATGTCGCAAGGATCTGTACACAATTCCTGGAAGCTGAAAATGTCCCAGTTCTTCCATGGCCTGCATACTCAGACATGCCACCAATTGAGCATGTTTGGGATGCTCTGGATCGTCAGCATGTTCCAGTTCCCGCCAATATCCAGCAACTTCGCACAGCCATTGAAGAGTGGGGACAACATTACACAGGCCACAATTACGCAACCTGATCAACTCTATGTGAAGGAGATGTGTCACGCTGGGTGAGGCATAAGGTGGTCACCAGATATTGACTGGTTTCTGATCCACACCCCTACCTATTTTTGTAAGGTATCTGTGACCAACAGATGCATACCTGTATTCCTCAGTCATGTGAAATCCATAGATTAAGGCCTAATGAATTTATTTCAATTGACGGATTCCCTTATATGAACTGTTGCATGTTGCGTTTATATTTGTTTTATTCAATGTACAAACACAGGACACACACAGTGACGGCCTACACGCAGACAAACGTTTTATTGAGCCTATGTAAATAACACTTAGCTACTATACAGTGCACAACACATGCATACACTACACATACGGTCTCTTACACACACACACACACACACTGACCTGCACAGCACATGATAGAGTGCAGGTGGGCATTGAGTCTGCACTCGTTATGGTAGTCCCGCCACATCCTTCTTTTTACCGTTCTATCCTTCTGTATTTCCTTCCTCTTTCCTTCACCTGGCTTCTAAAACCACTTCCTCATTTCTCTCCCAGTGCAAGTCCACATGTGATTCCAAAAGTCAGGTAGCACACCAGAGAGAGGCAATGTAAACAAGTAACTATTCCGCAATCCCAGAACAAGAGTAGTCTCTCTCAAAGGAAGTCCACGCGTCTTATTCCAAGTCAGGTAGCACACCAGGGAGAGGCACAGTACACAAATTGCTATTCCAGTTTCCACAATGTCAAAACAAGAGGATTCCAATTAATTTGATTCTCCCAAAAACACTTATTGCAAGGACTAGTCTCCCTGCGTCTCAGGCAAGTAGAGGGACTTATTTCTGGGTTGCCTCTTTCCGCCTGTCGCTCCCTCGTACCCACTCTCTTTCCGCCGGTCTTGCGGTCGCTGCCATTTCAAAACTCCTGACCAGCTCTCTCGCCGGAGCAGTCACACGTGTGTGTCAAAGTCACAGGCTGCCCCTCCCCTCCGGCAAATAAGGGCCGCCCCTCCAACCCCTCCCTCTGGTTCTTCCACTCTTGTTGTCTCGCACTCCCTCGGTCACTCCTGTCCCCTGCTACCGCGCTGGTCTGAGGCACAACCTTTCGTTCACTCTACTCCTGGTGCAGGACTGACACCTTGTGCTCTAAAACGCAGCTGTTGAGCAGTGGCTCTGCAGACAAAGCAGGTTCAGAGATGCGGTTCTCTCTCTCTCCGCCTCTCCCTCCCGCTCTCTTTAAAAGTATCTTAAGGCTGCAGTCCTCTGGTTAAGATGTGTACGCTGTCAAGACGGGGCAACAGCGGGTTGAGGAAACTGTCTGCCGTTCACAGTTGGAAACAAGAGTGTTTTTCCTTCTTCAGTCCTCCAGAGCAAAGGAAGGAAGTAGTTGTAGAGAGAGATGGTTTATCAAACTGTGGTTGAGGTAAATAATAAGGAAGTCAAAAAGAGAATGTGCTGAAGTGTCCCTTTATGATGATGTCATCCACTCAAGCAATCAAGCAAGCGGCAGACTCCAGTGTTTAGATTCCAGTCTGTTGCCATGTGAACACACACAGCTCTCTCTAACAGAAACCAGACACTGCTAGCCCTAGACTGTAACCAACATCAATATAATCTTTTGCTTTTTCTTTCCTCTTTCTAGGCCTGGGAACACAAATTTGCCACAATCCCAGAAGAAACCCCCTGGCTGTCCAATGAGTGTTCTGTGTGTGTTTAAGACCGCTCGTCTGATCACAAAATGATCTGCTGAGCTTGTGATGTCATCTGATGAGACAGACAGAGACACAGAGAGACAGAGAGACGCTACTTCAGATAATCATAATAATCTGAGTAGCTGCCTTGGTCAGTGACAAAATGACACAAATATGCTTTGGGTCAGGGCTGTAGTGTGTACGAGGAGGTCTATTGGAGAAATGTCCAGATCAGATTTCTTGACTCCTCTCCAGTCTGGTTCTATGCAGACTGGCACAACACCAGCTAGCTACAAGTGAACAAGATGTGTCTCGGACAATCACAGAACGGGACAAACACACACTTTAGTCTTGGCAATCTAAATCCCCAGCGTCGACTCATCCTTCATTGTAACCCTACTGATAGCTACTCTGAGGTAAAATGGACTTTCTATGCCTGTGTTATGTGGTTGTCCCACCTAGCTATCTGAAGATGAACGCACTAACTATAAGTCGCTCTGGATAAGAGTGTCTGCTAAATGACTGAAATGTCAAAATGGAGCCCCCTTTCCTATGACTAAGCATTCCCTTGACGCAACAGCATTTTCAGCTAGCCTATTCCTACATCCCTTAAAAATCTGTCGATGTTGCCTAGAGCGTCTCAAAACCTTTCACAACGCCAGCCCCTAGAATAATTGCCATGCTTCCATTTAAAAACTGGAACAAAATCAATAGTCGAACTGAAACGGAGAGTGAGCTAAAACAGCCGCAACAACCTCGCTTCGTAGAACAACAGCGTGACGGCATGTGAACATGTGACCGGAACATTGACATTATCATTGGGAGTCTGGCAGTCAAGGGTGACGTCACAGCAATGGCTGCTCTGGCCAGACGCCGGTTTTAAATCTGTATGGAACTACTGAGACCAGGTAAAAACCTATAGTTTAGCATACACAACAGCTGGCACACAACAACGCCTAGACGGCCCCAACAAAAGCAGTGACGCACGCACACACACTCGTGACACACAATGACAACACGCTCCGCCGGAAGAGTCCACACACTCCTCTCCTCATGTCGATGATGCGTCACTCAAGGAACTGTGTTTCTCTCCTCCTATAGTGACCTCTTTACTCTCTCCGCATATCCAATCGTCAGCTCTCGTTCTCTCTTGTCCTTGTGCTTTCCCTCTGCTCACTCCATCCTTGTTTTCAAGAGGACTCTCTCTCCTCCGTTTTTAGAGTGAGAGCGTTGTTCATTCGCTCCGTTTCTCCCCCGGCCCTCCAAACTATAAATACCAGGCAGAGCTTACGCTCTTAATACCACGCAGTAAGCTTATCCCTCGCTCCCTCCCTCTCTTGTTATCACGTCTAATCTCTCCTCTTCTGTCGCTTCGCTCCTCAGTCTCATTCAATTAAAACAGAGGAAGTCCCCGCTCCACCAAGTCTTCTCCTCCGGTTGTCAAATCTTCTTTTTCCACATCTCAGAGTGGGATCCCTCTGTTTCCATTTCACTTTCTCCGTCGTCAAATGTCAGCGTTCATCACTCTCCGTCTCCGTCAGCAGTGGCACATCTCCCTCCTTCTCCCATCTTTCCCCCTACATCCTCTTTGTTGTGAACGTATAAACCAAATAAACAGTCAATTAACTCCTACAGCAAATCTAAATCAACCAGACCAACATGTGAAGCGATATTCCCCAAAATATCCAGCTGCAATAATCACAAATATCCAAACCACTCCTGTATCGGGTAACAGGTTTTGAAAGAAAGTGCTGATATTCCGCTCCTGGCTGCTACATAATCCCCCCCCCAGTTACCAGGGCCCCCCTGGCAGCCCTCTGGAGGAGCAGTCATCAGATTAGCACATATTGAATTTGGGCTCCTTGTGACTTTGGGCAGTGTAAACCTTATTAGGAAGAGATGCTGTGTGTATGTATGGGATAACCTGCACTATAGGGACGCAGGTTGTTTGGGGTTATAAGGTTATGTTGTAGGTTGTTTGGGTTCGTAAGGACGGTTATGTCTGCTGTCGATTAGTCAAAACATACACAGGTGTGTTCTTTGAACTAAAACAATGTCCTTGTCAATGCCCTTTTTCACAGGTAGGAGGTAATATAGTATATAGAGAGAGATATTTTAGAGGTACTGGAAGGACATTTTGCTTTTTGAAAGAGACACGATACTCAGAAATCTAGCTGACAGGTACATTGAAAGGCTGAACAGCCCCTGTGCAAAGTACGTTTGATCACATAGGCCAGTGTGTTTTGGTGAGAGGAACCTTTAACTTAGAACGTCTGTCATAAAACAATCTCCCATGCTCTGGCCGTTGACCAACGGGGTAAGTAAACCTCAAAACGGGAGTGGTGGAAACACTAAGATGGTAAGACTAAATGTCCATTAGGGCTGACTTAACAATGGTGGCGTGTGATCATTTATTGCCCTTCACAAACTGGAGAGATGATACTTTTAGCTCATAATGGGTTAGCCTGGGCCTTGTAGGGAGATCTGATCCTACGTCAGTTTTAAGGAGAGGGAAGTACTACTTCAAAATGGCGAGAATGGCACGATTGTGGTCTGGCACAAATAGGTTCTGAGGGACACCATGACACACACATTGTAACTCAGAATTGATGTGATGTCACCTCTATTCAATGCCAAGGTCCTCACAGTGCATATATGCTTTGACAGGATAGGGATGGTGTGTAGCCTAAATCCCTTGAAGGGATACGTTGGGATTTTGGTAATGAGGCTCTTTATCTACTTCCCCAGAGTCAGATGAACTTGTGGAAACCATTTTTATCTCTAACTTCCTTTATACTGGACACTTAGACATAGAAGTGGTATCCACAAGTTCATCTGACTCTGGGGAAATAGATCATCCCGACGTATCCCTTTAATAATAATTAATAAACAAAATGGATATCAGTGAAATCACTGTAACTAATTGGTAGGTCTGCCATTACTTATTACTTCTGGGAACTATCATCATCCTCCCTCCTCATGAGGGAGAGACATTAGAAAATATCTTCAAGATAATGTGGGTTTTTGGTAACAGAATTACAAGGCAATGTTTCTTAAACTTACAGAAGGTAAAACATTTTTCCAAAATGAAATATGTGATATTAGTTGGCAGGGTTCTATACGTCAACATTACTGTGTTTTAATGCATTTCTGATACCTTAAGACTTTTTCTGGTTTTGCAAGACCCCTTTTTCCATCTGTTTATCCAGATATCTAATATTTAAGATGGAAAATGGTTTAAACATATGCCTTAATTCCCCCCCCCCCCAAAAAACACTTCGCTTTCATTTGACACCCAATTTGATATGCTCCTACTGTATGAGCTTCACATATTGGTGCTCATGGGTCCTTTTACGTGGAATAGCCCCTATACATACACAATACACACTCATGCAAGAGCACAAACACACAGCTCCCCACCCTGCCCATCACTGTGCTGTGCCACGTCTTGCTTGCTGCTGCGGCTAAAAATAAAGCCAGTGCGCCAGTGTCACAAACACACAGCTCTGTATCAGTCTGTACCGCGCTTTAGCAAGCCTAAACACGCAAGCCTGCATCACACGCACACACAGTACCACCCACACATAGCCCCAAGAAATGGCACACAGCACAGCTTTCCTATCCAGTCCCTTTAGATAGATAGTGATCGTAGGTTCCTGTATAAATAGGAAGTGGCAGTAGGAAAAGGTCACTCTTTCCAAGGCATCCCTGTAGAACACAGAGGTGGGCTATACCTCACCGTTCCTCCTATCAACCCAGACAGTCATGTCACGCTAGATATTATACTCCTGTGACTGAAGGATATCAATTAAATCTTCCAAACAATTAGCAAAACGTCCTTGCCACCAGCCACTGTGGTCCTTTACGGCTAATGATTAAAACTTCTTCAGGATCGGACCCGTTTTTTCTATTTTCACCTAAAATGACATACCCAAAACTAACTGCCTGTAGCTCAGGACCTGAAGCAAGGATATGCATATTCTTGGTACCATTTGAAAGGAAACACTTTGAAGTTTGTGGAAATGGGAAAGCAATGTAGGAGAATATAAACATTAGATCTGGTAAAAGATAATACAAAGAAAAAACCAACTGTTCTGTGTATCATCATCTTTGAAATGCAAGACAAAGGCCATCATGTATAATTCCAGCCCAACTGCAATTTAGATTTCGGCCACTAGATGGCAGCAGTGTATGTCCAAAGTTTTAGACTGATCCAAGG
Organism: Salvelinus alpinus; assembly: GCF_045679555.1. Taxonomy (NCBI): domain Eukaryota; kingdom Metazoa; phylum Chordata; class Actinopteri; order Salmoniformes; family Salmonidae; genus Salvelinus; species Salvelinus alpinus. The sequence continues at coordinate 40,902,684 of NC_092114.1, read as the reverse complement.
AACCATTGTATTTCTGTTTAAAATGTTGTATCAAGACTGCCCAAATGTGCCTACTTGGTTTATTAAGTGGCCTATTCTAGCATTAGCCACTATCAGTCACTTATCATTGGGATTATAGATAGTTGGACACAGACCAAATGTGATGTATTCCATATCTTGTATTAGGCTTTACATTAAAGGATGTATGTCTCTTACAGGACTGCAACGGTACAACAACATATTTGCCATGGTGTTTACCCTCAGCTCAGCATAAAATCAGCCACATGACGGGACTGAGTTGCTTGTCACCAAAGTGACTTTCTGTTCACTGCATTAGGTTACACGATATTACAAAAAGCTGACTTAAAAACAGCCGTAAGAGACTTAACTGGCCAACTCATACAGTCCGTGACAAACGAGACCGTCAACTCCAATGAACATTATTTGAATCAATGGCACATGACTGGTAGCAGCTACGCTGTGAAAAGGCCAAATAAGGAGAACCGTGCCAGAATGACTCACACCGGTAGAGATCCAATCCGACAAACACTGTCTCAGTTTAAAAGAGAATACACAACTAAATTCAGACTAGCTAGCAGATAAAACATTTATTTGCTCTCTGAAAAGTAAGCCGTTTCTCAAACTGAAATCTAACAGAAAGAAGCGACATACTGTCATTTACATAAAAATTCAAAAAACATTGACTAAATGCTGATCATCCCCTCCTTCCAATTCCAACCAGCAACACAGCAGTGAACAAGCTATCATGCTAACACAAGACATGCTAACAAGAGACACCACAAAGGGAGAAGTCTAAAGAGGAAGTGGGAAGCCAGGAGTGTCACTCCGAACACCCTCCCTCTCCTTATCTGAGGAGGATAAAGAGGCCGCATGGACAGAAGGAGATGAGGAGCGCATCTCTCTCCTCCCCCCCCAGTCCTATGTGCTTTAAGGAGTATATATACCTGGTATAAAACGAGGGGTACGCCGTCGACGGTATAACCACACCGCGGCCGCAGTGAAGTAGTGAGCAGCCACCACCAGGATGGGCGTGATGACCGCCGGGTCCATGAGCAGGTCCATTGCTAACCACTTATGTGCCAACTGACCCAAAGTCAGTTTGTTCTTCAAAGAGTTAAACGACAGTGACCACTTCCAGTGTCCAATACCAATCCCAGGTCTGTCCTCAGACGGGCAAGTCCGTCAGCAACAAGCTACTGCGAAGAGTTTTGAAGTTTCTGCCTCAGCCTGTTAGTTAGAAGCATCGTCTCGTTTCTCTCCTTCCTGTTCTCTTTTTTGCTGTGGATAATAGTCGGCTGTTGAATAACCTTTTTTCTCCAACTTTTCCTCCTGAACACGTAGCCTCAATGCTGAGAGACTAATAACCTTTGCCAAGTTCTTCTCTCCATTGGAGCTCCCGCCCTCTTTTCCTCAACTCTCTTTTTCGCTAGCCCCTCTCTCGCACTCGTACAGTGAATTCCTTTCCCCTGAAACAAGCGCCCGGCTTTAAGCCGTTGCTCCGACCACACAGTATAACAAAAAAGTTAGTAGACAGGATGAAACCGTTGGGGTTCCATCGCTCGCTAGGGAGGAAACCACACGGGAGATAGACTTTCCTGTCTGCGTGTGTCAGTGTGAGTGAGTGTGATTCAGGTCGCGTGTCGGGGTGGCATTTGCGTGAGAGCATGCTGCCATCTCTGAGTGTTTACCTCTGTTGCTATGGTGAGCCAATGTCACTCGTACCGAAATGTATTAACGGCTATCTTTGAATGGAAGTGTTCCGACTGCCGGTGACTTGATGTTCAGAGGCTGTGGGTGGGTTGACCACATGTGTGTGTGTGTGAGAGAGAGAGTGAGTGTGTGTGTGAAATTTCGGAGTGTGAGAGATCACAACATGAGGGTTGCTAACTACAAGGGTAACTATGCTGTACTGTGTGTGTGTGTGTGTGTGTGTGTTCATGAAGTCACGATATGTGAGACATACCGTCTCAGTGAGTCAGCATGGCAGGGGGACAGTGGGTAGAATAGATAGAATGGCAGGGGGTCCTCGAGTTACTCACGCTTCACAGAGAACCGTGTGTGTGTGTGTGTGTGTGTGTGTGTGTGTGTGTGTGTGTGTGTGTGTGTGTGTGATGTACACTATGTAAGTGCATGTATTGCATTTGTAAATGTTCTCCTGCATGCCAACACCAATGTTAGAGGCAACAACCTCTAACCGAATTGCTGAATCACATGAAGATTAATTGTGTGTGTGTGTGTGTGTGTGTGTGTGTGTGTGTGTGTGTGTGTGTAACACAGTGTGATAAGACCTTTATAGAGTAAAAGTGGGCAGAACATCACAGTCACCAGTATTTGAGAGACATCTTGATACCCAGGTGTTCAGCTTGTGGTTTTCACTATGACTGTCACACGCCAGTCTACTCTGGGAACTTCCCGTGTTTAATTACCCACCGTCCTCTCTGCATCGAGCCAATCACGTCAGAATCCGAGAAACATATCTAAATGCTAACCGCCACTACGCTTCCAAACCAAAACCCTAAGATGTAAACCTGTAATACAGAGAGAGACAACTAGAGAGAGAGACCTAATAAGGTAACGTGTCAATGTTTTAGTAACAGCCACAAATCTGAGGTCAGGGTGTGAAACCACCACTGTGAGACAGAAGAGGCCGATGCGTGCGAGTGCAAACAGTTACACGACACTCAAACACCAGATCTGTCACACTAGTTGAATAGCCACATAAAACACGGTCAAAAACATGCTTCAAATAGTTTACTAAACAGTAGAGCTACACCGCAATCAGACATCCACTGATCTGAACTTCATCACTAGTAACCCCAGAAATATCTATTCAGAACATCGGAATTTTCATTTATAGAGCCGACGAAAGACAATCGAAATAAACAGATCTGTGCAAACTCAACTAAACTTTGACATCTGCATTTTCTAGACGCGTGGAATGTGTGTGTGTGTGTATGTGTGTGTGTGTGTGTATGTGTGTGTGAAAAAAGCCAAAAGGTACACCCATTCAGGAGCAATGTAAACACGCGTAGAAGACTGACGTGTGTGATGCAATTACCTCAGCTAACCTCTCTGGGCTTGATGGTCTGTAAGTGCAAGACCGTATCCACTATACACTGTTTACACTGCCAGATTATCTAAGTGAATAGTCTGACAGCCAAGAAGATGAGTCTGCGAGAACTAAGTGTCCCTGACCTTGCTGAAATATCAAACAGAATAATCAACACATGAACAGAAATTATAATATGCAGGAGGTCAGAAGCGCATGCCAAACGTACACACACACACACTCTCTCGACAGGCGGATGGATGCACATTGAGTGAATGAGCGGAGCAGTGTGTGCCAAACACTGGATGCCATGAAGTCAGGGCCTCAAACAGTGTCTGTTTCAAAGCCCCTCCACCGGAAAAGGAAATGTTCACTGCTGTGTGTGGCTACATCACACACACACACACACACACACACACACACACACACACACACACACACACACACACACACACACACACACACACACACACACACACACACACACACACACACACACACACACACACACACACACACACACACACACACACACACACACACACACACACTCGACCAATGAATTGAGTGTCTCATTGGACAAGGAAGGTGTGGAGATGTCAGACTACTGTACGGGCTTGGCACAGAGAGAGAGAGACACAGATGGAGAGATGGAAAGAGAGACGGTGCGGAAGGAAATAGAAAGACGGGGAAGAGATAGATGATGTTGATCGAGAGAAGGAGATCGAGGAGATGGAGAGGGGCCAGAGAGAAAGAGAGACACTAGGTTGTCATTGTACGGCTCTGTGCTCTAATGGCTGTTTGTGTTGGGTTGTGAATGACCCATTTCATACAGAAAACATAATTCCCCTCCCACACACACACACATCGTTCATTGTGACCACTGACCAGTGTCATGACGGTCCCTGCTGTTCCCACTTCCAACATTATCAGTCCATATTTTACTTCCTCAATCAATAGCCGTGTTCAACTACTCATATTAACTGCACGAACCGTACTATTTGTGACGTAAATTGAGTATATAGTATGCTTATTGGTCATAGTACGGATATAGTTAGCATGCCAAAAGTTCCCGGATGTCACACTAAATTCGCCAAAATATGAAGTATACATGCAGGGGACACTTTTTCAGTACATTAGGGCCCATAATGCAATTCTTCAGGAAATGTAGGTGGCTTCACATTGTGTCCAGATTTGAAGAAAATGGCGGAAAATATGCAGCCGAAGTACAACGAGAGCGGATAAACTAATTATGACAAATGTTAAGAAAATGTTGAGCAATGTAATAAAGTAATGACTTTAAAAATAAGTTACATTACACGTTATGTTGGCTGACAATTTGTTAACTACACTATCCTTATGAACCACATAGCATATCATTACAGCAGTATGTACCGGTATGCTGTTAGCTAGCTACCTAACGTTAGTTGGCTACATCTACATCAAATTTGCCAGTATATTAACTGTAGGCTAACTAACTACCCAACGTTTATTGACTTGATTATTCCCGTCATAGCTTAGCTAAATTGTATAGTCCTTGTGCGTTCTCAATGGACATTCGGGTGCTTTCGTAAATTTGCTCTGGCTATCTACTCCGATTTCAGAGCACTCGTCTGAGTGTACCAGAGTGTACCAGAGTGTACCAGAGTGCAGAATAATGAATTTACGAGCGCTCAACACCCGTTGAATATGGCTGGTGTCAGTAAACGTCGAGGGAAAAAGCGTAATTAAATCGTTGCCATCAGCACAGTTACAATCACCAACACTCTGGATGACATAAACTGCCTAACCAGCTCTACTAGGGTGAGTAACATGGTCAGTGGTCTCGTTTGTGTCTGGAAGTAGCTAGCAAGCTAGCCAACGTTACAATGGCAGTCAAGCACCCAAGCTAAGGTCAGAACGCTCAAATCAACCCTACTCCTCGGGCTGAGAGTCCAGAGTGAGCTCTGAATTTACAAACGGACAATCTGACAGTGCTCTGAATTTACAAACAGACAATCTGACAACGCTCTGAATTTACGAGCGCACTCTGGCACTCCAGGTTGAATTTAAGACACACGAAGTCGTAAACGTCTAACTAGTCATTTGTTACGCTAACTAGCTAGCAAGAGGTTGCACAGCAACATCAACTTCCGGTAGATAGACGAAGAGCTCGTACGCTCAACTGAAAGCATACTGTTTGTTTACAGTATACTAAAATGAACTAATAGTATGTAGTATACAGCATGTTAGTATGGCTATGGTCTTCCTTTCCATTCTTTTATTTTTCCCGTCTCCCCCCCCCCCCCCTCCCCAACTACCCTTCAATTGCTTGAGTCCGCAGCATCCTAGGGAGTCCGCAAACAAGGTCACCCTGACATACAAGACCACACACACCTTGCCTAGTTAAGTAAAGGTTAAATAAAAACAAATAAACACCATTAACTGACACATGCCCCTCGCCCACACAGAAGCACATGGGGACAGACTGTGCTCGCATGAACACTGTGTATGCACACACACACACACACACACACACACACACACACACACACACACACACACACACACACATATTACATTAAGCGCTGCAGCTAAAAGCAATTACAATACATATCTATTAAAACCATGAGGTTTGGAGAGACTTCCCCATACTCCATTTTTCCCCCCATACTTCCTTTTCATCTTAAAATAGCCCATGGGAAACATGAGAATGACAGCAGCATGAGGAAGAAGTGAATGAGAGGGAGGAAGACAGACAGCAACAACAGGGCCATGACTCAACTGGCTTTGGCATGTCTTGTCAGAAGCAAAAAGCTAAACCAAGTCGCTCTTTCCCTGTCCCTCTGTCCGTCCGTCTTTCGCTCTTCCATTCCTCGGTTCATTTCTCTGCTCACCACACCCATCCTCTCTGCTGGCACCCCTCTATCTTCTCCTAGTTTCGTCCTCTGCTTTTCCCCTTGTGCCATAGATGCGGATCAAGCTAGCCCCTGAAATACAAGTCTTCAAATACAGTAGGCTAATAGCAATAGAATAGACACACGCAGGCAAACCTAAACAACATGGTATTAAATGTACTACAGGGACACATTGGTCATGTTCCATTCCGTTGGTCCACGAACCGGAAGGTCGCTGGTTCAAATCCCAGAGCCGGCAAAGGTGGGAAAATCTGCCGTTTTAACCCCCAACAACAACCGCTCCCTGGGTGTGGATGTGGATTAAGGCAGCCCCACGCACCTCTGATTCAGAGGGTTGGGTTAAATACACAACACATTTAGATTGAATGTGTTCAGTTGAGCAACTGACAAGGCATCCTCTTTCCTACTTCTTGGAATACATTATATTGTAGTAGTGTCCAGTCACCAGCTGTGTGGCCCTGACCCCTGCAGTGCCGCAGTGGCCCGGTGATCACTCGACACCTTCATTGCTGCCATGAGCACACAAACACTTCCTGAAGAGGAAACTGTGCCAGCCAGGGCCTTTCCCAGCTCCACACTGTTCTATTCAATACGCCAGCTTGCAAGTTTAGAAAAATAAAAAAAAGTGGGAGAACAGGATCTGAGGAAGTGGGGCAGAGAGTTTGATACAACAGGGGTTAAAAGAGTTCAGTTGAATACCACTGCTCTCCAAAATTGCAACAATGTATCCGAGTTTAGTTAACATGGTAGTACAGTAGGACAGTGTATTGTAAATGTTCAGCCTGCGGCATAGTGGAACGCAGGATGCTTTAGACACTGGAGGGAACTAGGGCTAATTCGCACCAAGGTAACAGCCTCAATTTCTCTCCAGGTTCATCCAGGACACGAGGCCCCTGTAATACCACATTCTACAGTTAGGGGGCAACATGGTTCCATTTACAAAAGTGTATACAGGCCTAGACCCACAGTGACAAACGCATAGAGCAGTTAGTCCTTTTTTGCTCGTCTCTCAGTTCTCCCGCTTCTAGCAAACTGTAACCGATATGATCTGCACAGCACAAACTGCAACAGGATCAAGTATAAAAAAGGATAAAGAGCTAACATGAAGCCAATCCGTGGCTTTACTGAGTAAACATACAGGTCTACGAGCCAAACACTAACAGCAGACACACAGAAAGAGATGGTGACGGAGTCAGGAGCCGAACACACTCTCCCTCCAGCTAATACAGTACACTTGTTTTCAGACAGGGCCAACCAGGCAGAAGCAATCACAGACAGAGTGGGAAGTCTGCATCATTAGAGCTTTGTTAAAAATCACACACAGAGCTAATGAAGGCACAGATAGATGCTGTAGCCAACAGTTCAGAAAATTGCCTGCCATGTCGGCAACAGATCTTCCGTGACAATAACACGGTCGTTTGTGTCATTACGCGAGTGGTCTTGGAACTTTTCTATATGAAAAAAATGAGAATAGTGCTTGCGACATCCATGGCACACAATCAAAGCAACAGGGAGGCATTTACAAAACAACCCTGCAAGTGATGAGCAGAGTGGGATGAGGGAGCGTGTTTTGACAGGGGTACTAAAAGGCGCTCTCCCTCCAGTGAGACAGAGCAGGCCCCACGGTGCCATTAAAGAGATTACAGCAGGAGATATGGGCTGCCGATAGAGTGTAATTACAACTCACACAGGAGTCAGGATTGGCCTGAGAGCGGTACCCTATGGAGACTGAAATGAATAGATGGAGTAGATCAGAGGTAAGTTGCCCCTAGGAATACTGACCTATGGTCAGTTGAGGTTTGAGGCCCTACTGGTTAAGGTTAGGATTTGGGGTGGGTAATATGACCCTAGATCTGTGATTGTGACTAACAGCAACTTCAACCTGGTTAGATGGTGGAGGCTACAGAGAGTATGACAAAGGCTTTGATACCAATTCCAGTTCATGTCAAAATGGAGAACGCTCTCCTACTCATTGATCGTGTAAAACGAGAGTATACTTGTACAAACCCAGGAAGTTAACAGAGATTCAGCCTGAATAAATCGATTTCTTGACCTATGTTGACAGACAGAGCCGCCGTGTGAGTGAAAATTAGGAACGATAGAGGAGAGGAAATGGAGGCGAAGATAAAAGGAGGAAATGGCATGAGGAGAGCGAGAGAGAACATCGCTTTGAAGTGAGTGATGATAAACCAGTGGTGAAACTGGCGTGAGGAACACCCATTGAGTCACTAGGATACAGAATGAGATTAGCCATCTGACATTTACTGTACGAGGCACTACAGTCTGAGGCTACATTCCAGTCACACACATCAATACTAATTGGGCAAGAACTAAGAGAGAGACAGATAGAGGAGGTGAATGACAAACACATTTGTTGGCAAGAGCAGAAAGGTAGAGAAAGCGGTCTTGTTTACAGGAAACACCCTTCTAGTTCCACAGTGTTCTCCAAGCAGGCAGCTCTCCAGTGGTGCTTAGCTCAGCCAGGGGAACAAACTAATCATCTCATAAGGAAACCCAGTAAAGTTTAATAGGCCTCACCTGGAGGTCAAGCCAGCAGGAATACCCGGGTCATGTTCATTAAGGCACCAACGTTTAAAAAGAAAACCCATTGCAACTGAAAACGGATACTTCTCATTGGACAAGCCCAGGTAGTCCCTCTTCCGGTTTGTCTTTTCTGGTCTGTTTGGTGCCTGATGAACAGGACCAAGTCTACTGTCCGTCAACCAGATGGAGACCCCAGAGGTAGCCAAGTCATAACAGAGTGTGTAAAGTGTCATAACAGGGGCATATCTGACGAGCAGGACCGTGTCAAAATAGGAAAGATCTCACCAGTGCATCTACATGCCTGACACTGCCTGTCCAAACAGGTCAAAAGTACCTGGGCTGGCGCCAGTGGAGAGACTCTGCCATTGCACCACAGTGTATAAACAAAGACAAGCCAGGCCAACTTTACCTGGGTCGCACGGTTTTCTGTTAATAAAATAGTTGCCGGCTAAATTGACCGGAAGAAAAAAAACGACGGCAACGGTAGGCAGGCTATCAGCGCATCACCCACCACGTTACAATGTGAGCTGGAGGCAGTAGGCATTATGAAAACATACTAAATGGTTTGAAACAGGAAACTTTTACTTCATATTATGAGACACGTGTTACCTTGCTTGAAAATCCGACCATAGAAAAGTGGGGGCAATTCATAGGCAGCGTGCGAGTTTCAAGTTTGGGGAAGCATATCATTGATCCTACCAGTACCGATCTGCGTGCCAGTTTAGATTTTCATGTGTGCATTTCTCGTGGAACAGTTTCATTTCAATAACACTTTTGTTTCTCAAACTCATTCTCAGGTGGTTAATAATAAAGTCTTAATTTAGATTTTCCTGTTAAAATATAATACAAAATATAAAATATAAATGGAACTCAGATTGCCAATGCAGTCGCTGGCCTATAACTTACAGTAAAAATACATAAAGCAGACAAATAAAAAATAAACGGTTCAAAATATAGCCTACTGATAAATTCCAGTTCTTTCAACCACATTCATCTCGCTACTCAGCCCGTCTGCCTCACTTTCTATCAGTCTTGACATTAGCTGCTGCTAGTGAAGTGCAACATTGATTTGATACAATCAACTTGACCCCGCCCAAAGCCGTCTCTAGCGAACTCGGATCATTGCATCAGCTAGCCTATTCTGTGACGTCAGAGGTCCCAGCGCACGTGAGCTCGGGACAGACAGCCGTTTTTGCGCAATGGAAAATGTATTTTATAACGTTTCCACTGGATATGTGGGATCATCAGATTATATTTTGCTCTTTCACACAGAGACAACTCGCAAATGATGAAATAAATCAAATCTTATTTCTCACAAGTATAGCAGGTTGTGAACTCAAAGAATGAGAAGGGTAAATGACTGTAGGCCTAATTAGTAATACAATGCATTAACATAAATGAATGTAGCCAAATGACGGGGATTAACTTTACATTGACTACTGGTGACATACGTAATGGGGAATTGATCAAAATAAACAAAAAAGGGCAAACAATTCACGTGAAACAATGAATACGCAAGAATTGGCGGGAGACTGGGTGGATTCTGGAGAGCTGAGCCATACACTCTGGAGAGAGACAGGTCTATACTCAAGACACATCATCTACACACATATTTTTGATGTTTTTCCACCGATAGCCATAACTCAATTATCAGCTGGGCCTTTTGCCACGCCTATAAAATACTTCCTCATGCCATTTCTCTCCTGTCCTATTGGTTTTCATATTAACTTTCGGAAGCCAAAAACACAATCCTAATCATATTAGCAACAGAACCTAGTTGTTGCATCTTTAGACCCCCCCCTCTTTCTAAATGTATAACTCTGATTTTCATCATGGTCATACAGTGCATTCGGAAAGTATTCAGAGCCCTTGACTTTTTCCACATTTTGTTACGTTACAGCCTTATTCTAAAATTGATTAACTTGTTCTTTTCCCCTCATCAATCTACACACAATACACCATATTAACAAAGCAATTTTTTTAGCTAATTTATAACAAAAAAAATAATGGAAATATCACATTTACGTACAGTTGAAGTCGGAAGTTTACATACACTTAGGTTGAAGTCATTAAAACTCGTTTTTCAACCACTCCACAAATTTCTTGTTAACAAACTATAGTTTTGGCAAGTCGGTTAGGACATCTACTTTGTGCATGACACAAGTCATTTTTCCAACAATTGTTTACAGACAGATTATTTCACTGTATCACAATTCCAGTGGGTCAGAAGTTTACATACACCAAGTTGACTGTGCCTTTAAACAGCTTGGAAAATTCCAGAAAATGTCATGGCTTTAAAAGCTTCGGGCTAATTGACATCATTTGAGTCAATTGGATGTGTACCTGTGGATGTATTTCAAGGCCTACCTTCAAACTCAGTGCCTCTTTGCTTGACATCATGGGAAAATCAGAAGAAATCAACAAAGAACTCAGAAAAAAAATTGTAGACCTCTACAAGTCTGGTTCATCCTTGGGAGCAATTTCCAAACACCTGAAGGTACCACGTTCATCTGTACAAACAATAGTACGCAAGTATAAACACCATGGGACCACACAGCCGTCATACCGCTCAGGAAGGAGATGCGTTCTGTCTCCTAGAGATGAACGTACTTTGGTGCGAAAAGTGCAAATCAATTCCAAAACAACAGCAAAGGACCTTGTGAAGATGCTGGAGGAAACAGGTACAAAAGTCTCTATAGCCACAGTAAAACGAGTCCTATATCGACATAACCTGAAAGGCCGCTCAGCTAGGAAGAAGCCACTGCTCCAAAACCGCCATAAAAAAGGCAGACTATGGTTTGCAACTACACATGGGGACAAAGTTTGTACTTTTTGGAGTAATGTCCTCTGATCTGATGAAACAAAAATAGAACTGTTTGGCCAAAATGACCATCGTTATATTTGGAAGAAAGAACAGAAGAACACCTTCCCAACCGTGAAGCTTGGGGGAGGCAACATCATGTTGTGGGGGTGCTTTGCTGCAGGAGTTACTGGTGCACTTCACAAAATAGATGGCATCATGAGGGAGGAAAATTATGTGGATATATTGAAGCAACAGCTCAAGACATCAGTCAGGAAGTTAAAATGTTTGGTTGCAAAATGGGTCTTCCAAATGGACAATGACCCCAAGCACACTTCCAAAGATGTGGCAAAATGGCTTCAGGAGAACAAAGTCAAGGTATTGGAGTGGCCATCACAAAGCCCTGACCTCAATCCTATAGAACATTTGTGGGCAGAACTGAAAAAGTGTGTGTGCTAGCAAGGAGGCCTACAAACCTGACTCAGTTACAGCAGATCTGTCAGGAGGAATGGGCCAAAGTTAAACAATTTAAAGGCAATGCTACCAAATACTAATTGAGTGTATGTAAACTTCTGACCCATTGGGAATGTGATGAAAGAAATAAAAGCTTAAATAAATAAATCACTCTGCTATTATTCTGACATTTCACATTCTTAAAATAAAGTGGTGATCCTAACTGACCTGAGACGGGGATTTTTTTTAATAGAATTAAAATGTCAGGAATTGTGAAAAACTGAGTTTAAATGTATTTGGCTAAGGTGTATGTAAACTTCCGACTTCAACTGTAAGTAATTCAGACCCTTTACTCAGTACTTTGTTGAAGCACCTTTGGCAGCGATTACAGCGTTGAGTCTTCTTGGGTATGACGCTACACGCTTGGCACACCTGTATTTGGAGAATTACTCCCATTGTTCTCTGTAGATCCTCTCAAGCTCTGTCAGGTTGGATGGTTACTATCTGGTTACTAGACCATTAAGCAGCGTTCTTCAGAAAACTAGCTCTCAACTTAACTGTTCCTTTCAGTTTGGGTTCCCACCGTATCCCTTTGTGTGGCCTACCACTTCACGGCTGAGCCATGCTCCTTGGCGTTTCCACTTCACAATAACAGTACTTGCAGTTGACAAGGGCAGCTTAGATGAACTAACTTGTTGGAAAGGTGGCATCCATTGACGGTGCCACGTTGAATGTCTCGGAGGTCTTCAGTATTTTGGGATTTTATTTAACCTTTATTTAACCAGGCAAGTCAGTTAAGAACAAAATCTTATTGACAGTGACTGCCTACACCACACAAACCCCGACGACGCTGGGCCAATTGTGCACCACCTTAAGGGACTCCCAATCATGGCCGGTGTAGGCCGTCATTGTAAATAAGAATTTGTTCTTAACTGACTTGCCTGGTTAAATAAAAGGTTAAATAAAATAAAAATACTTAAGCGCTCACTTTAGTATGTGTCCGGTAAATTTCTCAAATGTCCAGGAAAATTAATATCTGGCGCTACATTTTTCTAACGGAAACCCTGCTGGGTCGTGGACGACCCAGGTAACACTTGCACTGACCTTTCTTAAAACTTCTTCATTGAGGAAAAATGTACTCACTACGGTTGTCTCACCCAGCTACGTTAAAATGAATGCACAGAGTCACACTGGATAAGAGAGTCTGCTAAATGTGTTCATTAGGGCACAGCAACACGGTTTAAAACATTTTGCAACGTAAAAGGAAAACAGGTCCAACAAACACAAGTTACAGATAGTACCCTTCACCCCATTTCACCCTGTTTTGTGACTACTGAACAACCCTGGGATATAACCAAGCTGCCCTCGGTTGACCTGACTCTAACACTCCTCCATTCATTCCTATGGTGCAGTGTCAAAATAGTGTGTGTGACACGGACACCGGTGACTGCGTCAGAGGAGAAGCTGAGGCACCCAGGCGATGGTATAGCTCAGGCTCTGACCCAGTACATTTCCTCAGCAGTTCTCACAAAGCAGCAGAACCTCCAACTCACTGCTGCCTCCTGCAGTAGCACTGTCACTGGCCACAGAAAGGAGGGAAAGGAGGGAGGGGGGAGAGGAAGGAGGGGATGGTTTTCATCATGAGATGGCACAGAGAAGGCCTCTATGGATGGTGGGAATGGGGGGGAGGAGACCGAAAGAGAGAGAGATTTATAACCTCGTGAGAACAGAGGGAGCTGTCGGCCCCTTATCCAAATCCCTTTGGCTTTAGAACCCTTAGTCAAATCACAGGTTAATGAGCGGAGAGAGCGAGCCGACAGAGAGCGCGAGCCGACAGAGAGCGCGAGCCGACAGAGAGCGAGAGCCGACAGAGAGCGAGAGCCGACAGAGAGCGCGAGCCGACAGAGAGCGCGAGCCGACAGAGAGCGCGAGCCGACAGAGAGCGCGAGCCGACAGAGAGCGCGAGCCGACAGAGAGCGCGAGCCGACAGAGAGCGCGAGCCGACAGAGAGCGAGAGCCGACAGAGAGCGAGAGCCGACAGAGAGCGAGAGCCGACAGAGAGCGCGAGCCGACAGAGAGCGCGAGCCGACAGAGAGCGCGAGCCGACAGAGAGCGCGAGCCGACAGAGAGCGCGAGCCGACAGAACTCTACATAGGGTAGGAGGTGGTTAAGAGGGTACAAGGGGTGTGTGAGAGTGAAAGAGGGAGAAATAAACAGAATTGAGGGTCGTGAGAAGAAAAAAGCGGGAGCGAGAAAACACTTAGGTCAGAGGATGAGAGGTTGGGAAAAGACCAGGCTGAGAAAAAAGGGAATAAAATAACAAAAGAGAGGAATGTGAAGAGTACACAAAAATACAGGGTGACACTAGAGATACCCACAGTAACATAGGCTCATTTTAACCCAGCTGTTGCCTGTCACCATGGTAACTCTTCAATTACGCCACTGCCCTTTCTAGTCAGGCACTTGACCCGACCTCATAAAAAGTTTTAATTATTATGGCCTAGCAGGGCATCAGAGGCGTCTACTACAATGCCTGCTGAGAGATGGGTGTCCATGGCACAATGACGCTCGTGGTAATGTTCACTCTATCGGTTGATTTAGGATCAGCTCTTCCTGAGTTAGTCATAATTTTGTCCATTGAGTTTAGCGGCAAAACTGGTCCTAGTCCTGTTGTTAGGAGGTATAGAGTGGCCAAAATGGACAATTGCCAGGGTTTAGTGACTCCCACCCTGGGACTGAGTTATACTTTTGTTTCATGAGAGCAAAGGTCACCTGCGTTGTTTACCACCCAAGTGTGTGTGTGTGTGTCTCTCAAAGTAAGAGTCCCATACAGGCCCAGATAATGGAATTCAGAGGATTTGCTAGTTTACATTATTAAGGAACTAGCTAGTGCTCATCCCAGACCTGTGTTATGGTGTGTGAGAGTCAGAGGGCATTGTATTGTGTGTGCTCAGTGTAGTCGCAGTCACGCCAAATGCAAAGCGATGGGACAGGACCACCATGAGTGACCATCCAACTGGGGGACAGGGGGAAAAAGCCCATGTGTCAAGTAGAGAGTGTGGAGGTCTTGTACAAAATTCTGTATGTGGGCACACTAATAAACGCTTGCCTACCATCAATAACCATGTGTGTGCTGTGTTTCCATGTGTCAATTCACATGTGCAGTAGGCTATATGTGCACGCGTCCGTGAGATCTCCCACAACCTCCAATGACTCTCTGTTGCCTTTCCGCCACAGTCCTTCTCACCGGCTTCACACACCAAAACGCCCGCCAACCAGTTTCCCTAAGTGACAGAACTTCCCATTGGCTAAGTGACTGAACTTCCCATTGGCTAAGTGACGGAGCGGAAGACAAACGGATGTGCCGGGGTGATCTCGGACGAGAGAAGGATAAAGCTCGAGGAGCGGAGAGGCAGATGAAGAACGGGATTCTGTCTGTGGCGGTAATGTGGAAAATGATCAATCGCTGTGTTAATTACCGCGTTCAGTCGGGTTGGTTAAGGAGACGTAATCCCGTTTTAACGAGCTTTGTTGACGCACATTGAGGGGTTTGGTTCTGAACCGGCTGGAAAGGTACTGCAGCCGGTGGCCCTGAGTTTCCTTTGAAGAACACCGCTGGTATGGAGAGAGCTAACAACGAAGGACAGGAGAGAGGGAGGAGAGGGCACGGTGTGGAGTAGATTGAGAACGATGGAGAGATGGTGGACAAAGATAACTAACAGTTGAGGACAGCAGGAGAGAGAGAGAGAGAAGAAAACAACAAAGACATAACCAGGGAAGACAGAGAGAGATGCTGACCTAAGAGTAAATGACAGATGTTATGGAAAAAACAGAGATGAGTACTGAAAGAGGGAAAGAGTATTAATGGTGCCTGAGAGTTTTCGTGCCACTCTGTATTAGTGTCGCTGTTTCCTATTGATCGCTGGCTCAGTACACAGTGTCCTCATTGGCCACAATGCCTTATGTCATGTCAACAAAGCACCTTTGAGGCCCAGATCAAATACTGGGAGCGAGGGACAGAGAGTGTGACTGGAGAAGGAGGGAGGGAGGGTGTGAGAAAGGAAAAAAAGGGAGCGTAACTGAGTGAGTGAGTGAGAGAGGTTTGGGGCCAGGGGGAAGAGGAGAGAAACAAACAGGAGGCCCCCTTCCATCCTATGGCCTGATGGGCTTTGATTCTGCCGCCTCACTCAAAGCAAACATACACGCACTAGATACACAAACACACAACGACCAACAGATACACAGTAACGACCAACAGATATACAGTACCAGTCAAAAGTTTGGACACACCTACTCATTCCAGGGTTTTTCTTTATTTGTACTATTTTCTACATTGTAGAATAACTATGAAATAACACATATGGAATCATTTAGTAACCCCCCCCCCCAGAAAAGTGTTAAACAAATAAAAAATATATTTTATTTTTGAGATTCTTCAAAGTAGCCACCATTTGCCTTGATGACAGCTTTGCACACTCTTGGCATTCTTGGTTGCACTTTAAAGATGTAATCCGGAGACAGGTGTTTTGTACAACAGTCTCTTTTCGACTTCCTCCGCATTTGCAATCCCACTCTGCTTCTACCAGCCATTCCACTGATTTAAAAACTCGGTCAACTTCTTCCGTGACAACAACACTGTTGATCGCGTTTCTTCCCCATCACTGTCATCAGAAGAATTCAGGGATTTTCCTCATCATCCAAGAGAATCAGAGAGTGTCAGCATGGTAGGATCGTCCTCCAGAAAGTAGTCCAACTTTTTCCCCACTGATCTTTGTCGATAGCGCCTGTTGAATTCAGGGCAGCAATGTTGGGAGCAGCAGCAACACTTTTGCAGTTCTCCATGTCATCTTTCACAAAAGCTGTGGAGGAAAGGATGATCTACACATACTGAGCAGCTCATGTTATAGACAGAAGCATGCTACATGGCAGACCAATCAGAACTCCCCTCTCGGCATGTCCAGTCCAACCATTATCTTAGCCAATCATGGCTAACGGGAAGGTTGGCTTTTTCCGAAGCTGAAACAATTAGGCTCGTAATTTAACAATGTATTTTGCATTTACAGATGGCATACAAGTTTGTTACATGAAAGGTCACGTTCCAGAAGGCATTTATGCCTCTCCTGTGAAGTAGTGACGTGCGACATACCCCTAGCTTCTTGAAACAAGTCCCGAATTCAGATCAAAAAAGTGTAAATAGCCTACTTTATCGTTAGTTCTGAAGCACAGCCATGTGGGGGACCAGAATATAGGCTAGAAAGAAGGGGGCCTCACAAGCTTAGCTATAGGATTGTCTGTAGCAGGAACATAGCCAGCCAAATCATTGTCTTCGGTATGGCCCTTTAAGAGAATTGCTATTGTTGGACAATATCGCCCTTGGATCTCCTTCAGTTCCTTTTTCTTTGACACACTTTATATGGACTACCACAGATGACACATACAGTACTGTACAGTAGGTCAAAGTGGGATAGTGTTTTATGGGTCATAATGGATCTTTAATTCACATCGGGAATGATGAGATTAACTCTCATCGACTCGGCGTGTTAGATAGAATGTGGGTGTGTATTAGGGCCGGGACAATAGCAGTATCACGACACTCGTTAGTATGGTGGCAAGGGATCAAAACACAAAGCAGTTTTAATATATTTAGGAAAACAATGTTGGATACAAACATTACGTTGTCATCCAGAGTCACATTTATTTTACAAGCTAGAGCAGCCAATATTGTACATACTGCAGATTTTTAAAGGAACAAAGAGTTTTGACTGCTTCGCGTTTTGAATTTTTGGCATGGAAAACAATATTGCGATACTGGTATCGTCACAGCCTTGGTGTGCGTTTATTAACTGTAACTGCGTCAGCATAGACAGAAGGATGTGTTGTCCTTCGGGTCGATAAAGCAATGGCCTTCAGGTCAATAAAACAAAGTGAATAGGATTTGGGATGGCATTGAACCAGACTGCATTCAACTGCACCAAATCGCATTAAACTGAACTACATTCAGTAGACTGACTGGGCATTTGATTCAGATAAACAGAAAAGAAGCAAACAGAAAAGAAGCAAACAAAACCGAACCAGAATAGAAAGACATCAAGTTACATCGACCTACCCTGAACAACGCTAAAATCAAACAAGATCCTGTAAAACTATAGATTTAAAACTAGTTTGATATGAATCACATCGACAAGAAGTATACGGAACTACAGGAGAACATAGACACAATGAACAAAACCAAAAATTAACTAAACAAATAGATGTCCGTACTGAACTGACTATATTGAATTACAGTAGAGCGCATTGACAGGAACCACAATGAACGAGCGTGAAACTACTGTAGAAAGAGGAAAAAGGGCTAAGGAGGATGTTGACACTGGGTGAAGGTTGAACGATAGAGTGAAGACAGGAAAAAGGAGAGCGACAGAGTGTGGTAAGGAGGAGTGTGTGACGATGACAGTGAGTCAGAGCCAGCTGGGAGGGATTACACTACATTGCGCCGTGTCGCCTAGGCGAGGCCGTGAGGAGAGACTGGGGGAACAGGATCAAGGTGTCAAGGCGAGACTCTCCTTTTTCATTTCCTCTTCCCCGCTCTCCTCGATCTTTCCATTCTCCATTCTGCATTTATCATTCAACCGCTTCTCCATCCACTCCTCCCTTTCCTCCAAAAGCTCTTCCAAATGTGACCCATTCTGTGCTCTACCTCCACAAATCTTTAATTTCTTCCCTGTATTTCTCTTCTACTAATCTCCTCCTTTTCCCTGTCTCTTTCTTCGTGCCCCCCACTCAACTTTACGTCTCTCTTCTCTCAAGCCCTCTTCTCTCTCGCCCACACCCTTAAGGTCGTTGCCACACTGTCTGGTAGAGCGCACAACAGATCTTACCACTGCACTCACACACGGCCCATAATTAGCCACGCTCGGGTTCTGTGTGGTTACAGAGCAGAGGGAGGACCAGAGTTATAAAGCGGAGAGAAAGAGAGAGGTGAAAAATCGTTGAGCACAGAAAGTACTTCATCTACAGTAGGTACAGTGTTGTGTAGAATAAGTCGAGTTCTAGCCGTGTCATTGCACCAAAGCAGCAGTGAGATCTTTTCATCAGAGTGGGAGTTAAACAGAGGAGAAAGATCTTTCAGTGTTACACAATGGGAATCTATCCGGCTAAGATACCAAATTGGCAGGTTAGTGTTTTTCATCATGAATCTTGTTCTGGAGTCACTAGCTGGAACAACCAAAGTCATAAAATCCCATTTAAAACCTAACCACGCTGCTAATGCCTATCGCTAACCCTAAATTAAGATCAACTTGTTTTTTTCCCCCCCTCATGAATTTTGACAATATAGCCCATTTTGACTTTGCAGCTGGCCTATCTTAGGGGAAATCACTCCGTTTAGCCTCTAGGACAAGACTCACGACATAAAACATCAACCTGTTACCAGTAGAGGACAAAGAGAACACATTACCAACACCTTCACAGTGCACACTCTACGTGTAAAAATACAAATGAAAAGAACAGAGCGACTCAAAACGTCTATACAATATGACCATAGGGGGCATTATAGTCCTGCAGACTCACGCGTGAGTTTTTGGAGGGAGGTTAGCTGCTGGGGTTACCCTCTCGTTGCCTTGTTCATGTTGGCCAAGTCTACCAGTAAGAATATCATGGAGTGCCACACCTAGGTGGCATGACAACACATAGCGAGAAGAGCTCTTACATCTGGGTGGGCGACTGATACTCTTGTGTCCGCCTGGGTCTTCAAAGGCGGACCTCAAAATCAGCCTGTAGCAACTTCATGTCACAATAGTGGGTCATTACTGCTGTACTGAGAGAACGTGGGAGGGCACCCGTTCAGACCAAAGCACGTGGGCTCGCTGTGCACAGACAGGCACACGCAACCCCAACGGCACTTCCGCCATTCTCGGATTCTGCGTCTGCGTAGAGGCGGAACTAACAGGAACCGCGTGTCAGGCCTGATGCCCTACCACTACCATCTGTCGTTTCTGCCCGTCCATCTCTCTTCTAACTTGAATCAGTCCCAGTAAAGGACATCATGGGTATGAAAGGCTCTGTGTACAGTGAGGGAAAAAAGTATTTGATCCCCTGCTGATTTTGTACGTTTGCCCACTGACAAAGAAATTATCAGTCTATAATTTTAATGGTAGGTTTATTTGAACAGTGAGAGACAGAATAACAACAAAAATATCCAGAAAAATGCATGTCAAAAATGTTATAAATTGATTTGCATTTTAATGAGGGAAATAAGTATTTGACCCCTTCTCAATCAAAAAGATTTCTGGCTCCCAGGTGTCTTTCATACAGGTAACGAACGGAGATTAGGAGCACACTTAAAGGGAGTGCTCCTAATCTCAGTTTCTTACCTGTATAAAAGATACCTGTCCACAGAAGCAATCAATCAATCAGATTCCAAACTCTCCACCATGGCCAACACCAAAGAGCTCTCCAAGGATGTCAGGGACAAGATTGTAGACCTACACAAGGCTGGAATGGGCTACAAGACCATCGCCAAGCAGCTTGGTGAGAAGGTGACAACAGTTTCTGTGATTATTCGCAAATGGAAGAAACACAGAAGAACTGTCAATCTCCCTCAGCCTGGGGCTCCATGCAAGATCTCACCTCGTGGAGTTGCAATGATCATGAGAACGGTGAGGAATCAGCCCAGAACTACACAGGAGGATCTTGTCAATGATCTCAAGGCAGCTGGGACCATAGTCATCAAGAAAACAATTGGTAACACACTATGCCGTGAAGGACTGAAATCCTGCAGCGCCCGCAAGGTCCCCCTGCTCAAGAAAGCACATATACATGCCCGTCTGAAGTTTGCCAATGAACATCTGAATGATTCAGAGGACAACTGGGTGAACGTGTTGTGGTCAGATGAGACCAAAATGGAGTTCTTTGGCATCAACCCAACTTGCCGTGTTTGGAGGAGGAGGAATGCTGCCTATGACCCCAAGAAACCATCCCCACCGTCAAACATGGAGGTGGAAACATTATGCTTTGGGGGTGTTTTTCTGCTAAAGGGACAGGACAACTTCACCGCATCAAAGGGACGATGGACGGGGCCATGTACCGTCAAATCTTGGGTGAAAACCTCCTTCCCTCAGCCAGGGTATTGAAAATGGGTCGTGGATGGGTATTCCAGCATGACAATGACCCAAAACACACGGCCAAGGCAACAAAGGAGTGGCTCAAGAAGAAGCACATTAAGGTCCTGGAGTGGCCTAGCCAGTCTCCAGACCTTAATCCCATAGAAAATCTGTGGAGGGAGCTGAAGGTTCGAGTTGCCAAACGTCAGCCTCGAAACCTTAATGACTTGAAGAAGATCTGCAAAGAGGAGTGGGACAAAATCCCTCCTGAGATGTGTGCAAACCTGGTGGCCAACTACAAGAAACGTCTGACCTCTGTGATTGCCAACAAGGGTTTTGCCACCAAGTACTAAGTCATGTTTTGCAGAGGGGTCAAATACTTATTTCCCTCATTAAAATGCAAATCAATTCATAACATTTTTGACATGCGTTTTTCTGGATTTTTTTGTTGATATTCTGTCTCTCACTGTTCAAATAAACCTACCATTAAAATTATAGACTGATCATTTCTTTGTCAGTGGGCAAACGTACAAAATCAGCAGGGGATCAAATACTTTTTTCCCTCACTGTACGTGTAACAGCCAGTGTGTGCGTACAGGTAGCGTCTTTTGAGAATGGTGTCAAAAGTGGGATCCGTGATTTGATGTGTCGTTGCATAGCTTGACTGAAGGGAGTAGAGGGATGGTGAGAGATCAGAAGGGGTTGTCCTGATATAGACATATAGATATATAAAATCAGGACAGGTAAGGTCCTTACTGACATAAGATGTAGGACACAAAGTAGCCACACAACTGGTCCAAGATCAGGGTTGGTTGTTAATATGTTTAGCTCATAGTGGTTATTGTTCAGGCTGGGTTAGGGGAAAGCTGATCCTGAATCAGTGACTGAGAAAAGCAACAGAATCGATGGCTGAGTGTCCTCTCCTGACTTAAGGTTAAAGCCTTGCTATTGAAACTCAATTCCATGTTCACGTCACATACAAACACCTCCCAGACATGTATGTAACATCAATACGTAGCTTTGCAGCTGAGGAAAACAAGTTGGTCGCCCAACACAGTCTTGAAACAGTAGTGCTAGGAAGAGTGTAATCTGTACCAGGGATTGAGGTATTAACAGGTGATGGGAAGTCATTATTGAGTTTAAGGAGTCAGTTTAATAACCTCTTGAAGCTAGGGGGCAGAATTTTTATGTTTGGAAAAATAACGTTCCCACTGATTTTGCAGGCAAAAACCGGAGGAAATCCAACCCGGAAGTGACTTCTATTTCGAAAAATTACTGTTCCATTGCCTGCCTTTCGTCAATTTAAAGGGATATCAACCAGATTCCTTTTTCTGTGGCTTCCTCAGGGTGTGAACAGGCTTTAGACATAGTTTCAAGCTTTTATTTTGAAAAATGAGCGAGATTTATCAAAACGTGTCAGTGGATAGGCGGATGTCCCTCCATTAGTTGTTGCGCGAGACACTCGTTGCTCGACATTTTCTTTCTCTCCAGTATTGAATAGTTCACAGTCCGGTTGAAATATTATCGATTATTGATGTTAAAAACAACGTGAGGATTGATTATTGAAAACATTTTACATGTTTCTACGACCTTTACGGATACTATATGGAATTTTCGTCAAGCCTTGATGACTTGCCTAAGGCTGTGGAATACTGAACATAACGCGGCAAACAAATTGAGTTTTTTTTATATAAAAAAAATCTTTATGAACAAAAGGAACATTTATTGTGTAACTGGGAGTCTCGTGAGTGCAAACATCCAAAGATCATCAAAGGTAAGCTTTTCTGGCTTTCGTGACCAATCTACATGGCTGCTAGGTGTTCTTAATGTTTTGTCTAGTGATCGATAAACTCACAAACGCTTGGATTGCTTTCGCTGTAAAGCATATTTTCAAAATCTGACACGACAGGTGGATTAACAACAAGCTAAGCTGTGTTTTGCTATATTGCACTTGTGATTTCATGACTATACATTTTTTTAGTATTTGGCGCTCTGCAATTCAGCGGTTGTTTAAGAAAATGATCCCGCTAAAGGGATCCGTGCGTCAAGAAGTTAATAAGGTTTAGCGATGGGGGCGGTTTTAGAGAGGTCTTTAGGTTTTATAGTTGTCGTCAGACCCAACAATTTGAGCTTGTAATGGCCACGGAACTCACCCAGACGGTCGGCAGATTTCAGAGCTAATTTCAGAGGAGAATTGCTTGCCTCGTCAGAAATATGCAGTCTATTCGAGGAGAACACGGACTGGCCTTAGGTGAAGCGTTAGAGTAAGTGACGCTGTGAGGAACGTGCCTGTATTTGTGAATGTGTGTGTTCGGGCTTGTGTAAGTTGGCTTGTGTAATAGCGTCTGTCTGTGCGGTGGATTGAGGGAGATTGATGTAGCTAAAAATCAGGGTTAGTGGATTACAGGACAACAAGTCAAGACCAAGTGGCCACACAGACAAACACACACACAAGACTGTGTGCATACCTGCTGTGCACTTCACAGATGCAATCCACGCGTACCCAATCACCTCCCAGCGGTCCCACCCCATCTCACAGGTGGATCCACTGGGAACACCATCCGAACCACACAATTAACTTCACTCCACACACACACACACAAGGTTATGAGAGCACAAACGCCTCAATACTATCCTCATTTGGCAAAACAAGTTTGTAAGAACCCACGACCATCACAGAAACCATTAGAACTAAATAAAGACTAATAAAAACACACATTTATGTTAAAACTGATACTAAAATCATAAAATCGTATGATTTGATTAGAGACCAAACAAGGCACTTTTGACCTTGCTGCTTATTATACTCCTGGTCCTTGTATAAACTAACTGCTGGATCTAGACAATGGACTCCTGTGCCCGATTCCAAATGGGGTACGGAAAGCACCACTCCGTCTCCTCCATTTGTCAAACACACCAGGGGTGGTGTCAAACACACCAGGGGTGGTGTCGTACGAGGAGCACCCGGCGCAAATGGCTGCCCCATGATCTGGGATTGAATTACACTGGGTGAAAGTGCCCGAAACCATTTTAAATGAACATTATCAAATAAAAGTTATATCTCCTGCCAGAAAAGCTGACAAGGGAAAGATGAAGACACACAAGTGATTCGGAGCTGGGAGCTCTCAGCAGCTATACGGGATGTGACGTTTACATGCACACTAATCATTTGATATTAAATGGATTAAAAACACCTGACTTCCTCAGCAATCTTTCGAATTATCAGGACATGTAAACGCCTTAACTCGGAGTTACAGCGGTGTTTATGATCCGCAGATGTGCTAGCAGAAGCAGCGCGAGCGGTAAAAACTGAAAGCATGCCTCTTCGAAATAGATTTCACACAAGCTTTATACGTCCGAACACAGAATCAAATGTGCTTCACAAATATAACACTGTCGCCGTGGTAAAACGTTTATTTTGATTGCCGATTGTCTGCACTTATCAAGTCCCATCTGGTGACCATGTAAAACAGGACAATTAGGGAAATCGCTCTTCTTGCAATACATGAAAACCTTCAAAATCGAACTATTATATTAATCTGACTATTCAAAATAATCATATTATTGTGTAGATGTAACTGCACTCAATGACAAGAAAAGCCGACAATGGCATCCTATGTACTAAATTCGTTTTAAAGACAATGCTTGAAAACAGACAAAAGCGCACAGTATCTTATCTCATCTAATGATTGAAGTCACAAACAGTGAACACCGATGAACACAACCTGTGGTACACTTTCAGAAACACTTAGGCCTATACACTGCATATGTACCTACAAGCACACAGCCAGCCCAGGTCTGCAAGGGCGGGTTGCAGTCACGTGGACACAGCGAGCAGGCCGGGAGAGAGAGTACAGCAGATAAGCAAGCTCAGCTACTCCTCTTAAACAAATCATGACCAAACACTGGAGCAGAAGCCTGAATACATTCAACTCACAGCTCTCACACAACTATTCACTCAGCCATGTGTTTCCTATGACAGCTGATACGGGACAAACCGTGGACTTGGAGCCTCGCGTTGGGGCTTAACGTTACATTGAGCTAACAGGTTCATTTTTTAAAGCAACAACGCAGGACAGCCATGTTAACTGCATACTTATGTTGCGTATTTCTGTACAGAATCATTTCAGATTTAGTCTTACTGATTTAGACTTTCTACACCTGTCCTAACATCAGCCTTTAAGAGCTACAGATGTATGATCTTAATTTGAGCCAGTTTGCCATAGCAGGAAAATAATCCTACAGCAACAGGAAATGTGAATTATAATGGACATTTTTGTAGGGGTTGATACATTTTTCTTTAGAGCAAATCAAGTCTGAAATTTCAAAGTGGAAATTAAACTTTAGAAGCCTTTTTAAAACTCTAAATACACTACAAAGTTTGCATTTCCTGCTGTGAATGACAATTCTCAGCAACAAAAGAGAATTAAGATCCTACATGAAAACAACTAGCAGGTGCACAGCGGCTGCAATGTAGGGGGGGAAAAAATGGGGGAAGGGACTCCGCTTTCATTTTAATTAAGCCTCGAAACTGACAACTCAAAAGTCCCCTTAAGACTAGCAAAAGTGTGAAGACAAAAATACTTGTGAAGCTTGGAGTCGAAGTTACCTTCGGGCAGAACAGACACAGAGCTAGGATCAAGTTACCTCATCTAAATCCTAACCTTAATTTATGTATTTTCCGTTCATGGTTATCTTAGTTCAGTGTTTGTTTGATAACTTCAACCTACTCCCTTCAGGGACAGTTGCGTGTCAGGGGCTAGGCTAGGCTAGCTACTATGACAGCTGCAGCTGAGACAAAGCATCTCTGTCTCTTGCCGTGTCACCAGACACACGGGACAAGCAAGTGTCACTCAGTTTGTGGGCAACTTCAACTTAACACACTTTGGGGACAGTTGACATTGGCCTTGATATATATGCTAGCTACAATGACAGCTGGGGCAAAGCATCCCTGCTTCTTGCTGTGTCACCAGACACCGCTTCTACTGTAGCATCCACATGGAACAAGTGTTACTCAGAGGACAAAGGAGAGCCGCAGAGTAGAAAAGCCTAAGTGGGAAATGAGCATCTTATGCTAATTAAATCCATTGACTGAGCCAACCACTCAGCTGGCCCCCAGAAAACGCTCTTTAGTACTGTGATGTCAACTTCAACCCAAAACTAGGTACAGAAAAAGGTTGAGTACAGAAACCAAGGACCGCATGTTACCCTTCATTCATGGGTTACCCTCTAGGCAAAAATATAAGCTCATCGTTTTCTTTATACCCCAGGTAAATTTGATCAATCAATCAAGACAAACCGAGCGAAAAATGTACAGTTTCCTGTTTTACGATTGGTCGTAACAGATGAAATGATTCACAAGGGCACCGACCTTTCTTCTCATTGAGATCCTGGAGAAACTGCCTGTACGCAGCTGTGGAGTTCATCACGCTCACAGGGAAACAGAGAGGAAATGAAAGAGCGAAAAAGGACAAAAGAGGAAGAGAAGAATATGGGGAAAGAGGGAAGTGAGGAGGAAAGGGGAAGGAGAGGTATAGACAGGAAAAAAAAACTAAGGTAAACAGAAGCAGTGGGAGAGTAAGGGTGAGAAAGGAGAGTGCATAAAGAGAGAGAAAGAGCGAAGGAGAGGAAGAAAGTGGGAGGCTGTGTAGCTGATCTGGAGGTCCAGAAGATTCCTGGCTTTGAGGGAAGACCCGTCCTTAAAATGTGTAGGTAATCGCAGATTTCTTGCTCCCCTCTTCCCTGACTTTCTAAAAACGGTGTGTGCCAGCCGGCAGCCGCGGTAGCTCTGAGTGAAGCAGTATGTTTAAAGCCGGGTAGAGGAACTGGACTTTGACCACAAGACGGGTGATGTCACTGCCAGAGCATGTTTCACTTGTTGCATCGGATGGAATGTGTGTGTGGGGTGTGTGTGTGTATTTAAAAAGGGGGAGAGAGTGAAAAAGGAGTGGGCTTTTATTACTCAGCGTTCAGCTGTTCATATTCAAACATTTACATTACATGACCAAAAGTATGTGGACACCTGCTCGAACACCTCATTCAGAAATCATCCGCCTTAATATGGAGATGGTCCCCCCTTTGCTGCTATAACAGTTGAGGTCAGGGCTCTGTGCAGGCGGGTGAAGTTCTTCCACGCCGATCTCGACAAAACATTCCTGTATGGACCTAGCTTTATGCACAGGGGCATTGTCATGCTGAAACAGGAAAGGGCCTTCCCCAAACTGTTATCACAAACTCAGAAGCACAGAATTGTCTACAATGTCATTGTATGCTCTAGCATTAAGATTTCCCTTCACTGGAACTAAGGGGCCTAGCCCGAACAATGAAAAATGGGCCGCAGACCATTATTCCTCCTCCACCAAACTTTACAATTGGCACTATGCATTGCGACAGGTAGCATTATCCTGGCATCCGCCAAACCCAAATTTGTCCGTCGTACTGCCAGATGGTGAAGCGTGATTCATCACTGCAGCGGCAGGTAGCCTAGTGGTTTGAGAATTGGGCCAGTAACCGAAAGGTTGCTGGATCGAATCCCCAAGCTGACATGGTAAACATCTGTCGTTCTGCCCCTGAACATGGCAGTTAACCCACTGTTCCCCGGTAGGCCGTCATTGTAAATAAGAATTTGTTCTTAACTGACTTGCCTAGTTAAATAAAAGGTTAAAAAAATATGTAACTCCAAAGAACACATTTCCACTGCTCCAGAGGCCAATGGCGGTGAGCTTTACACCACTCCAGCCAACGCTTGGCATTGCGCATGGTGATCTTAGGCTTGTGTGCGGCTGGCCATGGAAACCCATTTACAGTTGGAAAGGTGGCATCCTATGACGGTGCCATGTTGAGAGCCACTGAGCTCTTCAGTAAGGCCATTCTACTGACAATGTTGGTCCACTTTTCTTTCTTTTTTTCACCTTTACTTAACCAGGTAGGCCAGTTGAGAACAAGTTCTCATTTACAACTGCGACCTGGCCAAGATAAAGCAAAGCAGTGCGACACAAACAGAGTTACACATGGGATTTTAAAAAACGTACAGTCAATGACACAATAGAAAAATCTATATACAGTGTGTGCAAATGAAGTAAGATTAGGGAGGTAAGGCAATAAATAGGCCGTAGTGGCGAAATAATTACAATTTAGCAATTAAACACTGGAGTGATTGCATGGTTGTGTGCTCGATTTTATACACCTGTCAGCAACGGGTATAGCTGAAATAGCCAAATCCACTCATTTGAAGGGGTGTCCACATACTTTTGTGCGAGTGAGAGAGATTAAGGGAAAGAAAGCATTCTCTTCAAACTAGTGTGCAAGCCTGTGTGTATTTATTGACTAGCTGTTTGCCCCTGATGTTTGTGATTGAGTGGGATTACATTCCCACAGTGATTTCTGTGACTCCCTCTGCCAGCCCCTTGACTTTCAGCTGGCTGGATCAACATACTGGAGGAGATTACTAAGGGGGAGGTGAAAACACTTTAAAAACTAAAACCCTTTCTCTTTTTCGGTTATTTCCTTCTCCCCCCTCTCTTTCCTCCTCCTTGGTGAAAAGGTAAAAACATGGAAGTCAATGATTACCCCGCGATGTAACCTAAAAAAGTACAGCCTGACGATAGTCAGAAACTGCTTCTCCAATACAAATCGGCAATCACGCTTGTAGGTGTTGTCATGGCGACGCTGGCTAGGTAAGCGCACGCGCAGAAACGCGTCATCGGGTCTAACAGTCGTCACGCACTGAACTGCGCATGTGCAGGCCATCAAATCAAAGGCGCTCCTTCACTATAAAGTGGCATTTGACGAAAATGAAAACGTGTCAGTTTGTCACTTTCATGAAGTTGGACTAACAACATGTTCAACTACTTTAGGTATTGGCTCAAATCTAAATTGTGCCTTTAGATTGTGAAAATTAAACAACCGAGGAAGAATTTCTCATTTCTCTCACTGACTTCTCAAACCCCGGCCTGGTCTGCTTGGCAAGCGTTCCCGGAAGTCTCGCCTCCGGCTTTAGAAACTCTGGTGTGACCCTGTAAATCGCAGATACACTACTGATGTACAGTAGAGACTAAACCACTGACTCTCACCTGGAAGGGTAAATGAGGTCCGTTGTCATGGCAACCCATGGGGTGTGTCCTATTGGTGTCAAACGGTTTCCTTTGCTTGTTCCCTTGACCTAAAGATAATTGATGCGTGTGAAAGGCGCAAACATCCCAAATCTTATTTTGCCCAGTCTCACTTATAATCTTATTTAAGATCAGTGGTCTTGAGGCAAAGACTACGAGGAAAATAAGCATTTCATGACAAATTAGTAAATTGCCATTGTACTGCTCTGAACTCTCTCCTTACACAATAACTACTACAGCCTAGATTAGAACAAATGTGTTAAATGTCAGTCTTCTTAATGTGGGGCTTTTCAGATTTCTACCTCCCCTTAAACCTCACAGTTCCCGGTACAACTCCCAGACGCAAAACCAAAACGCTCGTCCAGGAACACAGCAAACGACTTGTCATCCAAACAAAAGCCTAGCAGACAAACAAAACCTCTTGTCACCCAAACATTTCATAACAGTTGGAGAAACACACTTTCTGAAGCTTTGTCACTAAAAACACCCAGATGCCAGATGCAAATGCCTGTGAGAATGTGAGGCCCACGCATGGATCAGTACATGCCAGCAATTACCTGTGATTAGCCATTGTGGAGGATAGAGCAGGGCGGAGGTGTTCTCTACCCGTCTGGTGCATATTCCATTCTCTCCCTCCCTCACACACACACACACACACACACACTGGGCTCTGGCTGAGGTTTATTGAACCTTTATTTAACTAGGCAAGTCAGTTAAGAACAAATTCTTATTTACAATGACGGCCTACCGGGGAACAGTGGGTTAACTGCCTTGTTCAGGGTAAGAATGACAGATTTTTGCCTTGTCAGCTCGGGGATTCGATCTTGCAACCTTTCGGTTCTTGGCCCAACGCTCTAACCACTATGCTACCTGCCGCCCCGTAAAGGCAGCCAAACGCTGAGGATGGGTGAAATTGGTGTATGAGGGTATGGAGGGTTGTACGTGTGTGTTTAGAAAAGTTGGGGTCAACTTTGAATTTAGTTGCAAATTGCTCTTTAATTTCAATTCAACTGTTTAAATTGGCAACCTCCACATGAAGCAGAATTTGAATTGAATTTGGATGAAAGGAAGTATGGCTTATTTTACTTATTATATATGTTTATTTATTTTGACAATGTTTGTTTACCAATGCAATGTTAAAAAGGTGGGCCTTGTTAAAAGTTACCTTGTGGAATTTCTTTCCTTCTTAATGTGTTTGAGCCAATCAGTTGACACGGTAGGGGTGGTATACAGAAGATAGCCCTATTTGGTAAAAGACCAAGTCCATATTATGGCAAGAACAGCTCAAATAAGCAAAGAGAAACGACAGTCCATCATTACTTTAAGACATGAAGGTCAGTCAATATGGAACATTTCAAGAACTAGCAAAGTTTCTTCAAGTGCAGTCACAAAAACCATCAAGCGCTATGATGAAACTGGCTCTCAGGAATGGAAGACACAGAGTTACCTCTGCTGCGGAGGATAAGTTCATTAGAGTTAACTGCACCTCAGATTGCAGCCCAAATAAATCCTTCAGAGTTCAAGTAACAGACATCTCAACATCAACTGTTCAGAGACAACATGAAAATCAGGCCTTCATGGTTGAATTGCTGCAAAGAAACCACTACTAAAGGACATCAATAAGAAGAAATTTGCTTGGGCCAAGAAACAAGAGAAATGGACATTAGACTGGTGGAAATCTGTCCTGTGGTCTGATGAGTCCAAATGTGAGATGTTAGGATCCAAGCGCCGTGTCTTTGTGAGACGCAGAGTAGGTGAACGGATGATCTCCACATGTGTGGTTCCCACCATGAAGCAGGAGGTCTGATGGTGCTTTGCTGGTGACACCGTCTGAAATATTTAGAATTCAAGGCACACTTAACCAGCATGGCTACCACAGCATTCTGCAGTGATACGCCATCCCATCTGGTTTGCACTTAGTGGGACTTTCATTGGTTTTTCAACAGGACAATGACCCAACACATCTCCAGGCGGTGTAAGGGCTATTTGACCAAGAAGGAGAGTGCTGCATCAGATGACCTGGCCTCCACAATCACCCAAACTCAACCCAACTGAGACGGTTTGGGATGAGTGAAGGAAAAGGAGCCAACAAGTGCTCAGCCTATGTGGGAACTCCTTCAAGATTGTTGGAAAAGCCATCCAGGTGACTACCTCATGAAGCTGGTTGAGACAATGCCAAGAGTGTGCAAAGTCATCACGGCAAAGTGTGGCTACTTTGAAGAATCTCAAATATATTTTGATTTGTTTTACACTTTTCTGGTTACTACATGATTCCATATAAGTGTTATTTCATAGTTTTGATGTCTTCACTATTATTCAATGTAGAAAATAGTAAAAATCCAAGAAAAACCCTTGATTCAGTGGGTGTGTACAAACTTTTGACTGGTACTGTATATATTTTCTTTAACAAGCTAGCGTCATAATTTTGTCTGACATGCCGAAAATGCAGCCGTGTTGATTAAATGTGACACTTCGAGGCCACTGGAGTATGACACGTGACAAGAGTTTGCATTGAATTGTGGGTCATATCAACCCCACAAGTGATCAAAGTTCTCTAGCTAAATCGAGGGACTAGGGGGAAACGTGAGTGAATTGGACCTCCACTTAAGATGGCAATCAAACTGCCTCCGGTTTCGACTGGGATTCCCCCAAGGGAAAGTGGCTAGCGCAAGGACTGTGGGGGTAAAAATAAAATGTTTGGACTGCAGCTTCGCTCTCTCATCACACTTTTGAGATGGTCCCTTATTTTAACCTCTTCAGCGTTTTCACCCTCACGGAAACAGTCTTTCAGACCCCTTCCCACCGCCGAAAAACTTCACAAATTAAACAGACACAATCATACTAGTATTTTAGGAAAGTCAACGCTTTTCGCATCTCAATACCTAATGAAGCTCAAAACCGTTGTTCAACAACCCTGAACAAACATTTTCACACAACGCAGTCCACAACCATCTCTACTTTCAAAGCCACCCCTCTTTCCATCAAACATACACAAACCTACCCTGCATAAAACACACACAGTAACCCAACCGTTCCCCATCTCCCGAGTCTCCAGGGCCTGTCACACGAGGGCCAGTTTGAGGAGGTATCGCATGGCAACAGCATGGTAGGTGCGTCAAAGAGCCTGCCTCCCACAGCACGGTTCATGTTTACCACATTTACCCATTCCTATGAAAAGACTGAAGCCTGGCAACGCCATGTGATCTGACTAACACTGAACACTTTCTATGGCCTTTCAACATACTGTGTATACTACCAGTCAAAAATAAGGAAGAACTAGGACATCTTGTGCCATTGGACTGAGCCTAAAAGTACAATAATATTGACCATAAGGATTATCTAGGTCTGTACAACATACTTATTGCATATTTTAACTTAATTATTGCAGGGAGAACTAAAGCTACATAATGCCTCAGTAAGTTTTGTGAAAACAAAGTGATGGCTAAACCAGAGGATTGACTGTCTTACCTTTGTTGGAAGGACCAAGCAGCAACAGGAGCAGCATCAACATGGAAAAGAAAGAAAATAGGCTTTGGTTAGCATAGAGAAAGAACAGTAGTACCGAACAACACACACACACAGAGCTACTCTGTGTGAAGGTACAAGGGGACAGTGATGAATTGGTACACAGAGACTCAAGCTGAAAAACTTTATACAAATTCAGTTGCTAAGGACAACACCCAACACTGTTGACATCCGTTATTGTTTGCATCCAAATTGTACTCTACTAGGAATCTTTGCCTTGCTCATAATCGCTACAGTACATATGGCATACAGAAACATAGGACAATTACATAATGTTCCATAGTATCAGTTTCGCATGTTGTCAATTTCGAATGCATTCTCTGAACATGAAATCGATTCAGAAAATATTTTGTTTAAAGAAATTATAGAAACTAGAGGCCAGGGAATAGAAAGTAATTCCAGAAAATGCTCACTGTACTTTTTTTCTGAAATTAGAAAGTAAGCACTAAGAATTGAGACTTCAACATGCTTTGACCGATGCTTTCTAGCTCTCTGCTGTATGTACTTCCTCATCTGTTCTCCCTTCACCCTCACAATCTATAATGGTAAACAGACTTTCCCTTCAACATAAAGGCAGGACACAGAGGTTTACACTCATCAGATGTGGCAGAGCTTGCAAACTATCCCGGATTATAAAGGGAAACCCAGTCACGAGCTGCCCACTGACAGGAGCCTACCAGATGAGCTAAATCAAATGTATTTATAAAGCCCTTTTTACATCAGCAGATGTCAAAGTGCTGTACAGAAACCCAGCCTAAAACCCCAAACAGCAAGCAACGCAGATATAGAATCACGGTGGCTTGGAATAACTCCCAAGGCAGGCAGGAACATAGGAAGAAGCCTAGAGAGGAACCAGGCTCTGAGGGGTGGCCAGTCCTCTTCTGGCGATGCCGGGTGGCGGTTGTAAGAGTACATGGCCAGATTATTCTTCAAGATGTTTAAACGTTCATAGATGAATGCTTTCTATGCTCGCTTCGAGGCAAGCAACACTGAACCATGCGTGAGAGCACCAGCTGTTCCGAACAACTGTGTGATCGGCTCTCCGTAGCCGATGTGAGTAAGATCTTTAAACAGGTTAACATTCAGAAAGCCGCGGGGCAAGATGGATTACCAAGACACATATTCAGAGCATGCGCTGACATGTTTCATGCAGACCACCATAGTCCCAGTGCCCAACAACGCCAAGGTAACCTGTCTAAATGACTACCGCCCCGTAGCACGAAAGGCTGGCCATGGCTCACAACAACATCCCAAACTCGATGGATCTTCTCCACAATGCCTCTTCCCCCTCAGGAGGCTGAAATGATTTGGCATGGGCCCTCAGATCTGGGGTTTGGCAGTATGCAGATGTTCATATTGCCACCCCGTACTTCTCTCATACTGGGAAATGGTATTACAGGCTTAGTACAGAAGGGGGCGGCAATTTTTTTAAATCTAAAATGCCCATTGGGCATCTACTAACAGAATGCTAACAAAATATGCATAAGTAATAGCGAATTTCAATGGTGTCTGCTAGTCAAATGTGTTAACACGCGCAAACGAAAATAAACTAATTGCAAATACAGGCAATCCAATCAAAGTTATACATATATTAGGTAGGAGCTACCGAATGTCATTTTTGCAAATGAACAAAGTTTTGATCCACGTTTGTCTGAAGGAAGAACAGTACTGGCTCTGGAGTAGCATGTTAAGGCTACGCTGTGTCTGTGTGGAGTCTGGAGTCGCTAGGGCAAGGGGCCTGCCTTCTCTGCTCAGAGAAGAGGGGGAGGAGCAGACGGGCCGAGAACGGAGAGGAGAAGGGAAAAAAAACTAGAAAATCATGATAGTGGCAGATACACAAAAAACTAATCCAAAGGGCTTTGACTTCTCAAAACACGGTAGAACGCTAACACAATATGATGATGTGTCACAAATTCTGCGTTTTTCCACGCAGGAAAAAGGATAAAACGCATAAGAAATATTTTTATGTGTTTTGTAAAGGCAGATGTAAAATGCTTCTTATTGTAATTTCTGCTCGGCATCAGACACATTTTATGCTTCCATTGCAATTCTCACAAACAAAAGGTGTGATGGGTCCACACTTAAAAAGATGTGACACAAAGCTAACTTCCAATTTTAGATTTTTATTTTATTTTTTATCACTGCATCAGGGATAGCGTACACAGACGTTTCGGCTTTGCAGCTTTCTTCAGTGTGTAAGTACAAACCCGTTGCAATTCTCCACTTGGATGAGAATTCACGAACGGGCATTCTATCAGCAGACAGCAGTCGGACTGATGTGTGGCTACTTTTCGCGGTGTAGCTAGCCTACTTTACTCTGGTAAAATGTGAGATGTGTTAAGCAAAACATTAGGAAATGTGGCTGGCTACATTCTTTCAAAGATAAACATGAAAAATGTGATGGTCATGCATAGTTTTTACAAAAAATACCTTGCTTTTTCATAAAGCTAATTTACTTGTGGCTGCCAGCCAAATAGCGTCGCAATTCTGTTGTCACCTGATGAAAATGAAGCTATTTTCTGCCGAATGTGTTGCAACGCACTAATGTAAAACTAAACTTGTACATCCCTGATCACTCTATAGAAGCAAAAAACACTTGACTTTCAATATAAAACACAACCCCCGGCAATAAACAGCTAGACTCATCTGCTCCCGCTTTCTCCCATTGTGCTATGTAAAAACAAACATGTGACTGGCTCAACTGTTCTGGGAACTATGATAAGCTTCATAACGTAAAATAATGTGACCGGTAAAATAAAGAACGCAATCTGCTTTATCACCCAACTTACTGCACAAGTTGACTGCAGGTATTTACTTAAAAAAGGTAGCTACAAATATTAATATGTATTGGAAAAACCATCCCGTGGTTATTTCCAAATACCCCGGTATAAGGTATACCGCCCAAACCTACTCAGATCCTCAAAACGTTCTACAGCTGCACCATTGCGAGCATCTGGCTGTGTCACAGCTTGGCATGGCAACTGCTTGGCATCCAAACACAAGGCAGAAGGAAAGCCCAACATTTTTTCAAAAGACTCCAACCACCCAAGCCACAGATTGTTCTCTTTGCTACCGCACAGCAAGCGGAACCAACAGGACCCTGAACAGCTTCTACCCCCAAGCTATAAGACTGCTAAATAGCAAATCAAATGGCTACCCAGACTACCTGCACTGACCCTGTTTTGCACCAACTCTTGCACAGACTCTACCCACACGCATACTGACGTCACACACACTTTCACATACGCTGCTACTACTGTTTATTGTCTATCATGTTGCTTAGTCACTTCACCCCTACCTACATGTACAGTCATAGCTACCTAAATTAACTCATACCCCTGCACATCGACTTGGTACTGGTACTTTCTCTATACAGCCATGTTATTTTCTACTCCCTGTATATAACCATGCTATTTGTTATTCCCTTTTGTTATACTTTTATTTGTTATTCACTGTGTATTTATTCCTCGTGTCACTATTTCTATTTAATTGTTTGATCTTATCTTTACCTCTGCATTGTTGGAAAAGGACCCATAAGTTAGCATTTCATGTGAAAAGCATGTGAAAAATAAAAAACACAAAGGTCTTAATCACAAACCAGACACAGGGACCCATTATTCTAAAAGGGACGGATAAGGGGACAAAAAAAATACCGCCGCACACCAAACCCCTATTGTCTGATGTTGATCTCGGCCGTCATAGCAGTACAGTAGACTGAACACATAAGCACACAGAGACGAGGGAATGTCAGCTAGACCCAAACTACTGGTCCCTCCAACGCTCTAGGTAGATGACACTGAAGAAAAGGAGAGAGATGAAGTAGAAACGTCAGCAGACTGGATGGCAGCCAGAGGGATGTGTGTGTGCGTTCACATGTCAGATACTGCCACAGGTGACCAAATCGCAAACACTAATCAAACATGCAGTTCTCCAATCACAGACTGACTGTAGACCATGTCTTAAATGGGCCGAGGTGTCATGGAGTGAGACCGCGGTTAGCAAACCCCACGTCATACCGGAGCGTTGCATCATTAAAACACCATCGGTCTCCCTCACGATCCCACCTTACAAGGTCTGTCCCCTGCAAACTGGCAACCCACTCTGTCTAAGAAGGGAAAGAAGCTGCTTTGATGAACAGACAACACATGGACTGCTCGGAGTGTGAAAGGGCCACGAGGTGAAACACACCGTCTCACACACACAATGAAGCATTCATCTAGGAGAAGCAGGGAGTCGTTCTGGACACTGTCATGCGAGAGAGCTAGAGCGAGAGAGGGAGAGAGATGACAGAGTACGCCACGGGAACAGTTTCTGCAGAGCACAGCTAGTGGTCTCTCGCAGTTGTGGAAGACAGAGGGGGATGGGAGAAAGCGAGATATACAATGCCTTCAATTCAAAAAGTATTCACACCCCTGGACTTTTTCCTCATTTTGTTGTGTTATAGCCCAAATAAAATATTCATGATTTCTTGTCACTGGCCAACACACACACGTCAAAATGGATTTGTTATTTATTTTTTTACAAACTGATAAAAATTGAAAAGCTGAAATGTCTTGATTCAATAAGTATTCAACCCTTTGTTATGGCTAGCCTAAAAAAAAAAAGTGGTGCTTAACGAGTCACATAATATGTTGAATGGACTCACTCTGTGCAATAATAGTGTTTAACATTTTTGGGGAATGACTACCTCATCTCTGTATCCCACACTTAAAAGTATCAGTATGGTCCCTCAGTCGAGCAGCGAATCTCTCAACCACAAAGACCAGGGATGTTTTCCAATGTCTCACAAAGAGTAGTTATTGGTAGATTGGTACCATTTTTAAAAAGCAGACATTGAATATAGACTTGGGCGGTATACAGTACACAGGGGTATTTGGAAATAATCATGAGATGGTTTTTCAATACAGTCCAAACTATTTCTTTGAAGTATTTCAAACACAATTTGATATTTTTATCTACTTAAGTAAACACCTGCAGTCAACTTGTGCAATACGTTAGGAGAAAGCAGATCATGATGTTCATTTCACAAGATTATTTTACGTTATGAAGCTTACCGTAGTTCCCCAGAACAGTTGAGCCAGTCACGTGTTTGTTTTTAAATAAAAAAACGAAGAATTCTGTTTTAACGTGACCCCTAGGTTTAACTTGCTAATTATCTAAGTAAGTGGCTGAATTAATAAGGTGACGGGGCATAATATTGTATTTGCTTTTTGCCGTGTTTGAGAAATCAAAGCCCTTTGGGCAGCTGCCACTGCCATCGTTTGATTTCCTTGCGTTTTTCTCCTCCCCCCTCTCATCCGAGCAGAGCAGGCAGGCACATTGCTCTATCGACTCCAGACTCCACACAGACACCAGTACTGTTCTTCCTTCACATATGCATGCATCAAAACTTTTTTCATTTTCACAATGTCTCTCATTCACATTCGTTTGTAAAATGTCCAAACTCCCCCGAAATGTAATTCGGTAGCTCCTACCTATAGATGTATAACTTGGATTGCCTGTCTTTGCAATTTGTTTATTTTCGTATGTGTCGTTAGCATATTTAGCTAGCAGCCTCCATTGAAATTCACTATTACTTGTGCAATAGCTCTGTTAGACGCCCAATGGGCATTTTTGCATTTTAAAGAGCCCTTATGTACTAAGTCGGAAATACCATATATCCCAGTATGAGAGAAGGACTGGATGACGATATGACAATGGTTGCCTAGCAATGACCTACAACCAATTTGACCGAGCTTGAAGAATATTCAAAAAAAATGGGCAAACGTTGCACGATCCAGGTGTTGAAAGCTCTTAAGACTTATCCAAAAAGACTCACAGCTGTAATCGCTGCTTCTACAAAGTATTGACTCAGGGGTGTGAATACTTATGTAAATTAGACATTGCTGTATTTAATTTTGATACATTTGCAAACATTTCTAAATACATGTCATTATGGTCTATTGTATGTAGATGGGTGAGAAATAAAATATATTTTGAATTCAGGCAGTCACACAACAAAACGTGGAATAATGCAAGAGGTATGAATACTTTGTGCAGGCACTGTAGATATCTGCAGAGGTAGATCCAGTGCC
Organism: Salvelinus alpinus; assembly: GCF_045679555.1. Lineage (NCBI taxonomy): Eukaryota > Metazoa > Chordata > Actinopteri > Salmoniformes > Salmonidae > Salvelinus > Salvelinus alpinus. The sequence goes on along the minus strand of NC_092114.1, from coordinate 40,864,133 downwards.
TTCAGAAAGTCTTCATAGCCCTTGACTTATTCCACATTTTGTTGTGTTACAGCCTGAATTCAAAATGGATTCAGGATAAATCCAATTACTTTGAGTCCTCACAAACATGTCCTCTGATTTGAATAAGGACCAGACATAAGCAAACACCCACATATTAACAGAGTTTACGGTCAGCATTCAATAGTGGACATTTACACATGCGCTCTGGTATTAGACAAATGACTGTAGGCATGAATCATATAAGATACTATACACACGAGGGTTGCATGTGGCTACATCCTGGCATGTGTATACAATGAATTATATACAAGTATGACAGATCTCCACTGTATCATTGCTATCGCCTCCTGGCTTAATACATGTTTATTTATACTATTTATCGGTCCTCCTCTGTATATGAAAACTACACATCATATGACAATCTATTTATTGCGTGTGCACATGCCCGCCTTATAAAAAGGTCAGGGGACTACCATTTTTTGAAAGTGTGTGTGTGTGTGTGTGTGTGTGTGTGTGTGTCACATGCCTGGGATGTCTCGGGAGGCGCCAAACCCATTCTGGCATGGGTGGTGCAGTGTGTAGTCTCCACCAGAGGAACATTCTCAACAGGACTGGAAATGCCTTCACGAAACAATATACATTTCTCCACAAACCACCATGCTGAGAGAGCTGCCTTATACAGGAGGTCAGTGGCCTTATGAGTAGGAGTGAGTATGAAATTCAATCCACTCTTTGGTGGGGAGGAATTTAAAGAGTGATTTAAAAAATATATATATATTTTTGAAGTAGACAAGAAGAGTTGGAATGGTGGAGAAGACCGACACGGTCAGGAGGTAAAGAGAGAGACTAAAGAGGTTGAGAGGGCAAGAGAGAACAGAGGAGGTAGAGACAGAAAGACCCCGAGCATTAGGTGAGAGATACAGTATATTGCTCAGCAACAGCCTCCATGTTGAGTTTATGGGGGGGCGACACATTCTAGGTGTGGGTGTGGCTCTGGGGTATTCACATACTCTCGTCTCTGGGAATCTGCGCATACACACCTACGCCCCACTCATAATCTGGACATAGTTTGGCTGCCCAAATGTGGTGTCAGTTCCACAGTTTTCTGAGACAGACAGGAGACGCCTGTCCACCATTAGACACAACTAGCTCTGAGTCATTAGCAGGATAGCATTTTGCTAACGAGCGGTTGCTACTGCTGTGTCAGGTTCAGCCAGTTCAATAAGAACCAAATTTAGCATTGCACTCATATCAAATTGTATTTGTCACATGCTTGGTAAACAACAGGTGTAGACTAACAGCGAAATGCTTACTTTCGGGTCCTTTTCCAACAATGCAGTAAAAATATAGTGGCACGAGGAATAAATACATACATATATTATGTACCTTTATTTAATTTGGCAAGTCAGTTAAGAACAAATTCTTATTTACAACGACGGCCTACCCCGGACGACGCTGGGCCAATTGTGCACCGCCCTGTGGGACTCCCAATCACAATAACAAATAACATGTCTATTCTCCCGGGAGTACCAGAACAGAGTCGGATTTGCATGGGAACAAGGTAATTGAGGTAGTTATGTACATATAGGTAGGGCTAAAGTGACTAGGCTAGATAATAGACCGTAGCAGCAGCTTCTGTGGTTTGTGTGAAAGTGTGTTGGGGTGTCAAAGTATGTGTGAGTGTGTGGACATAGAGTCAGTACAAGAGAGTTCAATGCAGGTAGTCCAGGGAGCCATTTAATTAGCCGTTTAGCAGTCTTGTTCAGCAGCCTCATGGCTTGGGGTTAGAAGCTGTTCAGGGTCCTATTCGTTCAAGGTACCATTTGCCGTGCGGTAGCAGAAAGAACAGTCTATGGCTTGGGTCGCTGGAGTCTGACAATTTTTAGGGCCTTCCTCTGACACCACCTGGTTTAGAGGTCCTGGATGGCAAGGAGCTCGACCCCAGTGATATACTGGGCCGTACTCACCACCCCCTGTAGTGCCTTGCGGTCGGGTGCCTTGCCGTTGCAAGCGGTGATGCAGCCCAGATTCTCTCAATGGTGGAGCTGGAGAACTTTTTGAAAAGATTTCACCTCAGATCTTCAGTCTCCTGAGCGGGAAGTGACGGCGTCATGCCCTCTTCACAACTGTGTGGGTGCGCGTGGACCATGTTAATTCGTTAGTGATGTGGACACCGAGGAACTTGAAGCTCTGTACACACTCCACAACATATAAACATTAGCCTCATGACATAACACCTAGGCTATTTCAATGAAAACCAATTTTGCCTTTCGCTAACGCTGCCTAGCATCATAATGCTAACGTAAGCCATTTTGGTGGGACCCAATATTAGCATTGTCTAATATTGTGCTAAATGGCTACGCTACTCACCATGTGCCTACATTGTTAAAAAATGGGCCACATCCAAAAAACCTGGGAAACAAAATGATTTTATGTCTATGACTTCCCAGGCTTTGAAAGCGCACTACAAAATAATATATGCGCTCATTCATATTGATGAAGAGATGAGCGTAGATGGGGCCTATAAAAACGAGCGTAAACCACGGTCAGAACGAATGGTTATTTAGCTCAATTACATCAGGCTTCCCCGTTCTGGTTTTCAAGGCCGTCATCACGTAAATAAATAGTCAGGTTTGGTTGAGATAGCAGTGGCAGCACGTCTCTGGAGCATGAAAGGTGGTGGAGATGTGGAATGTTTGTACTAGTCGAGGCTCTGCTTAGATCAAGGAACACGGTGCTATTGAAACAGACTTTGCAGATAAGGTCTGGGTAGAGATTTGTATTCAGAGAGAAAAATAAGTAGAAATCACAGTTTTTTTAGAGTGTTATCACATTTCAAGGAGAAGGCATGTTTATTGCGATTCCACACAGTGTAGTTCAGTTAGGCCTTCAATGTGTTGCATCCACAGTGAACTGTTGGGGTGACTATCTACAGTGAGAGATAGAAATAGCTGTATTTAAATGCTGTATTTTCCAAATGGTAATTCCCCAAAGTGCTAGACCAGACAAAACATTTTGTTGAAACGTAGTCAGCTTTTAACACTCCTGGCAAATTAGAAGCAGCATGACTATTTGAAAAATCTCTTCAGACATGAACTAAAACTCAACGCGCTATATCACCAAACACTCCAGGCTGCCGCCCACTCCACAGCAGAAAGACCATACTTCATTAGAGCTTATTAACGCCCCGGTGCTACCAAACTGGACGGAAGGATGAAGGGAGCGACTGAGGGAGGAAAAGTGGGATGGAGAGACTGGGTACTTCATGACAAAACCCAGGTGGAGATGGAGGAATGGATGGAAAGATGGGTGACTGAATGGAGGGGGATGAAAATGGAGAGAGAGAGGGTTCTCGGGTCCTTAATGAGACAAGCGAGGGGTGTGTCGCCTCCGACAAACACCACCACTCTGTGTTCTCTCCTCCATCCTTCTGTCCTTCACCCTCCGAATCAAGCCACTTATCAATCTAGCACAGGCAAGCAGGTCGGACAGGACAGGCATCATCTATGACCTCATCTTTACTCGCCACACTACATAATGTGGCCTTCTCGGCAGTGTTTTTACGACTGCCCTCCCCTGAAAATCTCAACCAGCTCTCACAGTCTCGCATCATAATTGGATGTCCTTCCAGGTTTCTCAAACGTCGAATTTCGTAGTGTTTAAAGATAAGTTTAGGCATTAACTCCCGAATGGTTGGTTAAGGTTAAGGTAAGGGATAGGCTTAAAGTTGTTTTTGAGATATCACTGGATTGGAACTTGCAACCTTTGGAAACCCGAAACCTACTTGAAGTTAACAGCGCTCACTGTTGCCCCTAGTGGCTGATTTCCACATAATCTCCTGATGTCCTCAGACATGGATGGATGTCGAATATTGACTTATATCACGGGTGACCTGGCTGGGATATCTATCATTCCACCCATCCAACTGGCTATCTAACCACCTATTTAAAACACACAACCTATTAATTATTCCATGAATCAATCAATGGGGAAGGCTGAGCGATACAGCCAAAATATAATATCACAGTATTTTATGTTTTTGAATAATACAAGTGATAAATTTGAGTAGTGTGACCATAGGGTGGCAACATATACACATCACTTTACACTCTAAGTCTCTCTCCATTCTGATTGTTTCATTCAACACCCAAAAATTATTTGGCTTTTTTTTTTTTTCATCCAATTCCTGTATTTCCTGCACTCGTTTGAGATAATTTCCACACTGGCACATAGAGCTGCACGATATGTACAAACAATCTAGGCCTTATTTTTAACCAAATGTTGCAATAGCGATTTGACTTGTGATTTAGGAGCAAAACACTTGAACTGTTGGAATCATGGAAATAGGACGATTATACTAATTCTATAGTTAGAATATAATAGTGGGCACTCACGACAGTGTTTGACATGACAATGAATGAAAATGCCAGGGAGGAGTTATTGTGACAGGGTAGGAACCAAAGTGTTTCCTAGAGGACTCTAATCTTTGGCTACATTGAATGTTCTCTCTTAGCTACATCATGTAGCTAACATATTCATGCTATGCGTATTAGTCTTTGATATAGAAGATAATGTTGCACAAACATGCTGATTTAAGTCTACACCGTCACTGGCATTATCAGGCTGTATAGCTAATTACGTTACTCTGTACATTAGTACTCTCTCATAATTACTCTGTACATTTATTAACTAGCCATCTCGCCAGCTGACAAGACATTTATGTCCGACTTGCTAAGAAAAGACGTCAGAAACAAACTAATAATGTAATTATAGAACGCTAGTGGATTTATATTAGGAAGCAAAGTGACAACAGCATCGTTGTCATCAACATTCTTGCATGAACGCAAGTGTCTCATGGTCGAGCGACAAATGGGCTCGAGTGACAGGGGGCGGGGCTAGGTCTGTGTGGAAAGCGGCATGGAGAGCGAGATCGAGAGAGAGAGACAGAGACAGAGAGCAAGAGAACGATGACTCAAGCAGCTAAGTAAACTATGAAGATGGACGTTACACACGGCATGTCACATCCAACAAACCAAACATTCAAATACAGTTGTAGAAGGTAAAGTAAAAACCCAAACCGGTCCGTGTGTCAACACCGGTATATCGTAAAATACGGTACACCGCCCAGCACTACTATGGAGTCAGCTTTCCTTTTTACAGTAAGCGAAGGCCAGAGATGTCCACACCTCTTACTGTATCCCTCTTTCCATCCACCACAACAGTCAATGTTACAGTGAGAGCAAGAGGAGACAGAAGGCTACCACTCCCCTACAGCAGCAGGTTTGAGCGTCTAGTTACAGCATGGAACCCGTCTCTCAGACCACGGTGCTTCTCTGTCTGTTAATATGTCAGCTGTCATGTTTACAGTGACATGGACAGGAAATAGAAGACTTCCATAGTCCACACCCTACAGTGGAAGGTTTTAGCGTAGTCAGAATTTGCACGCTCTCTTTCTCTCTCTCAACGCCTCTCTCTCTGTCAATGTGTCAGCTGTCATTTTTAAAGTGAGGAAATAGTCTTCCACACCCTTTGGTAACAGGTTTCAATGTACAGTATGTGCCCTCCCTCCCAATCTTTGTCACAACTCACTCCCTTTCTCTGTCTTCCCCATGTGCGCTGTCATTTTTACAGTGAATAGGCAGAATGCTTCCATACCCTTTGAGCTCCAACACCAGCTCTTTCTCTCCACTACATCAGTCGTCATGCCTACACTCTTTAGTAGCAGGTATCAGTGTACAGTCAGAATGTACAGGTTCCACCCCCCAGTATCTCTCGCAGGCTCGCTCTCCCCCAGTATCTCTCGCAGGCTCGCTCTCCCCCCCACAGTATCTCTGCAAACAGCAGAAGTGAGCCTTGAGCCACTGCATTCCATATTGTCACTTCACCTAATCACCACACTAACCAGTTGCACATTTCAGAACACTGAAAACATGCCACTGTAGCAACATGGTGAGCCATCAACAGCTACAGTATCTTTCCTTTGTGTCACTCGAGCAGCGAAGCCTACGGATAGTTATGACCACATTTCTCTAGACATAACAAAGGATATCATTGGAAGGCAGTTTAAAAATAGGCCTTTCTTTTTTTCCACTCGTTTCCTGTTCCTCGTGTGTTTTCCTGACCGTTAAGGCCATTCCTGCTCAGTTAAGTTCTGTGGGTGAAAACATTTCTGGCCTGATGGCATTCCTCTCGGGGACATTCTCCTTCCGTCAGCACATCTAAGCACGGTAACATTTATACACACACAACACTTCCCTCCATTTTACCAGCACCTTTCCCTTCCTGAAGGAGAGAGAAAATCAGAGACCTCAGGGCTAGCATTTTCAGAAAAATACAAGATACTGAGAAGAATGTACAAGCTGAAGGTTTCGTTAACGAAGTGTTTTTCACAGACAATTTCAATTTGGGCTTTCCCTGCTCTTCTCTCCAGGGGCAGTACATGAGGAAGCGAGAATAACAAACATAACTTCCATCAGATGGCCAAAGAGCAAGGAGAGAGCGTAAGAGAGAGAGAGCGCAAGAGAGAGCGAGAAAGAGAGCGCGAGAGAGAGAGAGGCGAGAGGCGAGAGAGAGAGAGAGAGCGGCGAGAGAGAGCGGCGAGAGAGAGAGCGGAGAGAGAGAGAGAGCGGAGAGAGAGAGAGAGCGGCGAGAGAGAGAGAGGAAGGGAGAGAGAGAGGAAGGGAGAGAGAGGGGCGAGAGAGAGAGAGGAAGGGAGAGAGAGAGGAAGGGAGAGAGAGCGGCGAGAGAGAGAGAGGAAGGGGGAGAGAGCGGCGAGAGAGAGCGGCGAGAGAGAGCGGCGAGAGAGAGCGGCGAGAGAGAGCGGCGAGAGAGAGGCGAGAGAGAGAGAGAGAGGAAGGGGGAGAGAGCGGCGAGAGAGAGAGAGAGGAAGGGGGAGAGAGCGGCGAGAGAGAGAGAGGAAGGGGGAGAGAGCGGCGAGAGAGAGAGGCGAGAGAGAGAGAGAGAGGCGAGAGAGAGAGGCGAGAGAGAGAGAGAGAGAGAGAGGCGAGAGAGAGAGAGAGAGAGCGGCGAGAGAGAGAGCGGCGAGAGAGAGAGAGAGAGAGGCGAGAGAGAGAGAGAGAGCGGCGAGAGAGAGAGCGGCGAGAGAGAGAGCGGCGAGAGAGAGAGCGGCGAGAGAGAGAGCGGCGAGAGAGAGAGCGGCGAGAGAGAGAGCGGCGAGAGAGAGAGCGGCGAGAGCAGAGTTAAAAACTTCAACCCACTGTCAGGGAGAAAGATTTTATTCATTCGCCTCTGACAAACACCACCACTCTGTGCACTCTCCACCCTCCCTCTGTCCTTTCTCTCTTGGCCTTTGTTGCTCCCCCTCCTCTTCCTCCCCCCACAGCTCCCCGCTATTGATGTGTCCCCAGTGAATGGGCAAATAGCAGTCCGCATCACTGTGATCTGCTGGTGCTCACACCCACCCACTCCACGGCCTAAAGAGGAGCTTGTTGGAGCGAGACCGCCGCAGCGTTCAAGCAGCAGAACTAGGTCTCTGGAGCCATGACGTGCCAGACGGCTCTCCATCACATTGAACAGTTTCCTGATTCACAACAGGGAAAGTGTGTTGCTGTAGCACCAAGCCGCACACCCATTTCCCGAGCCCTGGAGGAGCGCACTGGAGCGAGACCACAGCTCTGCGTCAGCCTGAACAAGACATTTAGCCGCCCCTATTAGCTGATTTAGGACCTGCTATTCTCACCACCACGTTTTTTTTCCTACTGTATGTTTGTTTATCCCATGTGTAACTCTGTGTTGTTGTATGTGTCGAACTGCTTTGCTTTATCTTGGCCAGGTCGCAGTTGTAAATGAGAACTTGTTCTCAACTAGCCTACCTGGTTAAATAAAAAAACACCATAGACCCAAGTTAAACCATTGACTTACACAGTAAACTGACCCTGGACCAGTTGTCATGGGAAATTACTAACAAGCTAACCACATGCATTTCAATAGGTCTAGCTGTGTTCACTACATGTGACTAAAAGTGTGGCTGTTAGAAATTGTGTAAAGGTGCTATAACAAAATGTGGCTCCCATCTCTTCTACTGTGGAATGTTCCAGAATGCAGATCTTGTTAAGTCACGAACAGGGGAAGGGTGGAGCTCATTAAACAGACCTCTATTCTCTTCCTCCCCAGATGAAAATAGACCTTGTGTGTCTTTCTCCAAAAATAACCTATGCCCGCGGCGGAGTGTTGCGTGTTGAGTATTGGAAACTTTTACCACAATAGACTGTGTAAATAAGCAAGACCTATTCAAATGAAGCGTTTTTATTTAGTTGTGTAACATGCGGACCAAACCTGGCGTGCGTGTGCACGTTGATTTTGTCCACCCACACCAGAAGCGATCAGGACACGCAGGTTGAAATATCTAAAACTCTGAACGAATTATATTAAAATTGGTGGACAGGTCAAAAACCATTAAACATTTACAGCAATTTAGCTAGCTATCTTGCTGTTGCTAGCTAAATGTGTCCTTGGATATAAACATTGGATTGTTATTTTATCTGAAATGCACAAGGTCCTCAACTCCGACAATTAATCCACAGATAAAACGGTCAACCGAATTGGTTTCTCGTCATCTCTCCTCCTTCCTTCAGGCTTCTTTCTTCTTTGGACTTGATATGGCGGTTGACAACCAACTTTACAACAACCTACCGGAGTGTGGACCTAAATTCATCTTTCAAATCACCCATGTGGGTATATGCTTTTAAAAACCAAATGAGGAGATGGGAGAGGCCGGACTTGCATCGCGTTGAGCGTCACAAATAGAACCTATTTCTATTTTAGAGCCTGGCCACGCAGACGCTCGCTAAACGCGTGCGAGCAGTGTCGGTGCAATGATTGAATAACACGGTGTACATTTATTTTGCGACGCGAGCGGTGTGGTCAGCATGTTAGTCTTGTTGTTTGTTTGTTTTTTGGTGTGTAATTTCTTCCCCCCTTTTCGCGATTACGATCTTGTCTCATCGCTGTAACTCCCCAATGGGCTCGGGAGAGGCAAAGGTCGAGTCATGCGTCCTCCGAAACAGCTTAACCAGGCAGCCAGCTGCACCAATGTCTTATTGTTTTCAAACAGAACTGTAAGAGGGGTGAGTAACATTTTGAGCATCGCTTCGGATTTGGGTGGGGCGTTTTTTTTTTTTAAAGAAGTGTTTATTTGTGCAATTTCATTTATAGTATAATTATGAACACGATACTTAGCTCAATGGTAAAATGAGCCTGTAAAGTAAGCAGTGTTTGTAAAGCCAGAGTTTGAGGAGAGAGCAATGGAACATAGAGGCTGCTAGAAAAATAGTGGGGACAGAACAGTGCCTTGGTGCACACCTAATATACACTTCTTTGTATTGTATATAACAGAGACATTGCAGGGGAAGATGGCCAAGTGCTAGATAACAATCAATTCCATGATGTAGGGCACAAGGTATTAGTAGTATGACACTAGGACAGAACGCAGAGCAGTCAGATTATGCGAGAGATATTGAGGGGATAGATGGACATATAGACATTGAAGGTCAAACGGAATAAGTAATGAGTGTGCAGAGAGAGAGTAGGACTAAAGAGGGTGAGTAATGACCATAGAGAAAGAGGAAGAGGCAGAGAATCTGAAAGGCCGTAGTTCTGTCTTCTTGTGCACGCTTAGAAAGAGAGACCCAGACACAGAGACCGAGAGAGAGACAGAGAGGGACACACACACACACACGTCACTACACAAGGGTGGGGGGTCTAGAAGAAACATTAAAGACCCCAGGATTGACGTACAATATCAAAATCTGAGTTGAAATGCAATTTGGTAAAGAGTTGCCTTCAAATCCTACTTGAATATTTTGAGTAATGTAATAGTAGATTTAATCCATGGTGACAAAGGCATTTAAAAATGAAAAAAATATAGGATTATCCTACAATCTCGGTTTCATCTTGTCCTCTGCACTGGTATTAATGTCAGACAGTGTTCTATATCCTGGTTAGTTACAGGATATATATACGCTAATTGCAGTCGAGCGGTGTGGAGAACAGTTTGCATGTGGAGATCATGTGAGATCTAAAAAACCTGGCAGGCAATCCCAGGCACGGCTAGAACTACGGTTCACAGCTATATGTCTGTACTCTCTGTCTGGCTCTTCTAACCCGCCTGTATACGCTCCAGAAGCACGGTGTGTGTGTGGAAGCATATTTACATTGATCTTCAGTAAAGAAAAACTAGGGTGTGCGTCGTACCAAAGTAGATGTATGGAGTTTCTACCTCAACTGTTAGACCACCCCTAACACAGACACACACACGCCACAACATGTTCTGCACGATCACGGTCTGTCAGTCTGCCGCAGGTACAAGCAGATGGTGCCTATCATGGCCAGTCCCATGCACACACACACACACACACACACACACATATAAAACAAAGGCTACCTGAGAAATCCTCAACATGCGTTAAACATATACAGGTAAGTTCCAAAAGAATGGATAAACCATCAGTGTTTTAATAGGGCGTTGTGTCAGAACAGCTTCAACGTGCCTTGACATAGAGTCTACCAGTGTCTGGAACTCTAGAAAAACACTGCCTCAGGTGCTGCTTCAGAATCTCCCATAAGTGTTCAATTGGGTTGAGATCTGGTGATTGAGACACCCCCCCCTTTAAATCCCATATGCTTCTTTGAGTCACTGCGATCTCTTCTTCTAGCCATGGTAGCCTAAATAATGGGCAACTGGGCATTTTTCTACATGAGGGGAAACACACCTGTGTGGAAGCACCTATTTCAATATACTTTGTATCCCACGTTTGCTTGAGTGTTTCCTTTATTTTGGCAGTTAGATGTAGGACTACACACAGAAGGTAGGCTATCCCAAAGCCAAAGCAAAAATGCACACCAACCCAATCAGAAGCAATGCTCTAAAATTGGGCAATCACTGACAGGGAAAATGTACCCCCATAAACTGGCCTAGTTTTTAAGACACCCACATACACAGACAGCAACTGAAATAAGGACAGTCTGTTACAGCCAAACTAATTCAATATTCATAACTATTTAAAAATAGCTCCACTTCCAGAGGAGACTGAAGGCCCAGTGGTCCGCGTTAGCCAGAGGTTAGCCTCGCAGCTAGCTGTTCGACGCCCAGCCAAGCCGGTTTCTCTGATGAAATTTCCCGGCGGAACGTCTCTCATCAACTTTTTCAGGAAGTAAATAAGATTCCAAATTCGATAGGACGCTAGATGGGGATGTTTATGAAACAACCGATGTGGGTGTGGCAACAACAACAAAAAGGCGTGAACAAAATCCATGCCACCACATGTCAGATTGCATAGATAATGAGTGCTTCACGATGCACATATTTGAGCACACAGACACACGGTCCGTTTGAATGTTTTTCTCTTTGAAGCCTATGGGGCACATCTGTTGTGCTAGTCGCCTGGAATGTAAAGATTAAGTTGATGGACTTTCTTCCTCAGGGGGGCATCGATCTCGATTCTCTCGCCTTCTCCCTCTCTACATTATCAGACAACCTACGGCAGCTCTAACCTCACTGTTTTTCAACTTCATCACTCCAGCTTCCGCTTTCTCCTCCTCTTCATCGCCACCATCACTTTAAATCAGACCGACTATATTTTCATACCGTTTCACTGAAAATTCTCATTACTTTCTGGAAGTATTCAACTCTTCCCCAATTTACAATAGAGATAGTACCGTACAAGCATTCATTTAGTAGTTCACATGCAATGGAGCGGAGGAGGAGAAAGCTGGGCCATAAACAGAAGCGAAAACAACTGTCTGCCAGAGGTTACAGTCATCAGCACTGTAGACATGGGGGTTGGAAGGACCTACAGTACATGAGGGCAATGTGACTGAGCTGTGAAGCTGTGTTTCATCATGTTAAGTGATGTGTGTGTGTGTGTGTGTGTGTGGGCCTGCCTGTTAGACTGTGTTTTTCAGTTCCACTCCACTCCAGACACCGCTCCTGTGTCTTTAAGAGCGGTAGAACATGTCTTCCACTTCCTCTCCTCGTTATTTCAGGAATGTTTTCCCAGCCCTGCATCCCTCACTCCGTTCTGCTGTGTCACACTACACTGCTGGCACACTAGTCACTATACAGGTCTGACACACACACACACACACTTTATAGAAGCACTCTAAGACACTACTGGAAATCCCCCATACCGTTCACATATAGAAGGGCTGAGGACAAGGTTCTAAAAGTTACTCAATCGCTCTTATGCAAAGACATACACTGACTAACAGATTCTCAATAAGACATCCTCTATACAGTACTCTGTCCCTGTACTGACAAGATACGTTACTGCAGAGCTCATTGATCCTCCTCATGCCTCCTGAGGGGAGCGTCACCAACAGAGGGCTTTACTACACCTCCCCGTCCCTCTCTTCATCCCTCCATTCCCACCTCCTCACTCTTTTCGCCACCCCATGCCACATCCTTTACCCTCTCTCGCTCCTCCCATCATTCCATCCCTACAGCCCACCTTTGCACTCCTCTCCCTCGCTCCTCCTTTTAGCCTTCCTCCAGTCTTCCCCTCATCCCCCTGACAGACCCTCACACCTATAAGTGCCCGGGTTTCTCCATCCATCCCTCTATCCCTCTTGGCATGGCATTGTGTTAAGAGTGCTGATTAAAACGCTTGGATTAAGGAGGGAGAGGCAGATTAGGGAGGGAGGAATGGGGAGAGAGGAGGATTACATAAAGAGGGGTGGCAGACGGGGAGACCAGCTAACTTGGAAGAGAAGGAGTGAAGTGCCCATCCCCCCTTTTCCACTTCTCCTCCCCTGGTTGCGGAAGGGCATTTCCATGTAAAGGACCCATGTAAAAAGGACCCATGAGCATCAACATGTGACATGCATAGGAGCATATTAAATTGGGTGTCAAATGAAAGAGTCTATTTTGGGGAAATTAAGGAATAGCTAAATCTTTCAACCATTTTCCATTTTAAAAAATTGGCATAAGTAAAGGCTTTGATTTCTGGATAAACAGATGGTCTCAGAAAACATCTACCAGATTTTAGTTTTTTTTAAGGTATCAGAAATACATCAAAAACTAATAATAAATACATATTTAGTTGGGAGAAATGGTGTACCTTCTGCAAGTTTAAGAAATATTGCCTTGTAATTCCTTTACCAAAAACCCACATCTTTCAGACATTTTCAAATTTCTCTCTCTCCTGGAGGACAATTAAAGTTCCCAGAAGTAACTAGTAAAGGCAGACCTACCAATTAGTTAGTGATTTTACAGATACATTTTGTTTATGAATTATTACGTTATTAAAACTCTTACATTTCGTTAACAAATTGGTAACAGAGTTAATTAATCCCCCCCAAAAAATCAGTAACGAATTACTGCAACTGAATTGGCTACAATGGGAAATCATAATAGTTACAAACCACAGTTGGGTCACCTGCTACTGTCCTCCGTTCCACTGGCATACTGTTATGTTCAGCTCATAACCGTTTTATTTCTCTGTCATCTGGTGGTCAAACAATGAGTGTTAAACACTCAGTCTGGACAACCCTCCATCTCTCCTTCTCCAGGTAATGTGACCTCTCCCAGCTCTTACTGACACCTACCTATGAGCCCCCTCTCCATTTCCTTTAACCAGCACCCTCACCCACTGAGCGCCGACCAACACCGGGAGTCCATGGGCGTTGAAAAGTAGTTGAAATTTGGTCAGTCATGGCCTTGATGTTAACGTCCACAGATGTACAGGACTGGACCAAATCTGAACCCAGCATAGACCTTTGTTTTTACAAGTTTGGATATCACAATACAGTGAGTAGAGCAGAGTACCGTAACAAAAAGTAGAGTATAGTACATTGTACTGAACTATATTGTGCTGTATTGTACTGCACTCTAATCTGGACCCATGGTGTAATTCTGTTACCGGGTGTAAATCTACTTCACTTACTGTAGTTAATCACCAAAATATATTTTTATAAAAAAGTTAAAGGTGCCATGTCATAGCTGACAGCCCATTCTTTCTGCAGACATCTTTGAATCTTAATTCAGAGCAGAAATGTAACAGTTTTGGAAAACGTGGTCGCATAAAAACCCGATTTTACTGTAATTCTGTTATCAAAGTTCTTCCAATTTTTATTTTTATTTTTTTTAATGTTCAGTAGAAATTGTTAAAAGTAGTGCTTGTGCATAGGAGTTAATTGGTTTGTTAAACTTTGAAATCCATGGTTATTGTTTGGCATACATTTTAAAGTGGAAAAAAAAAAATGGAGCACAAAGCAGCCTAAAGGGATTTTAGCTAGCATTGCTTTTAGCCAACGTAACTATATGCTAATGTCGCTTGAGCTGACATCATTGTTAAGTAATAGCCAAGCAATACAGGTCCGTCTCAGACATCCAAAACACTCTCTCATTCAGCGGGAGCATGCATCTGTGCTGCTCTGATTCACTCGGCTCCTCCACCTTCCTCGGTCGATCCAATAGCATCTCGTTCATTTTCTCACTCCTTTTAGGCGGGAGGGAGGGAGAGCGCGTGCGAGCGAGACAGCCTAGTGGGAACCCAGTGTGGCGCTACGCTGCACTCCTGGCTCCGTGGGCAAAGATGGGTGATTAGAGAAGGGGCAGAGACCCTCCCAACAGATGGACCAGGTCCGCCAGGCTAAGGCATGTCAGGTCTCTCTGTCACTAATAACAATTTTGCATGGGCACGCAGTTTTAGGGCCAGGACATTTGTAACCTTCATTTAACTAGGCAAGTCGATACCATTAAATCGCAATCTTTTTTCTATGGCAAAAATGAAAACACGAAGAAGACCAAATACTGTGGTTCTTTAAAAACCTGCTTTATTAAAAATATTGGGTGCTTTAGCTTGGAAAATAAATGTAAATCTGGATAACAACATAATGAGGTTTGTTTCCAACATTAGGGTTGTTTTCCTAAAGATGTTAAATCTTCATGTTGTTTTCTTTCCTTGCCACGATAATAACGTACACCTACATAGATATTCCATGAAAGAATCTGCCGTTTCCAGCTACAATAGTCATTGTTAACACATTAACAATGTCTACACTGTATTTCTGATCAATTTGATGTTATTTTAAAATTGCCAAAAAATTTGCAAGGACAAGGACATTTCTAAGCAACCCCAAACTTTTGAACGGTAGTGTGTATAATATATATATATATATATAAATAAAGAAACAGAGGTATTTCACCCAGTCAGTCTGATGAGCTAGCTAGCATTAGCAGGGAAAGGTGGCCTAACATAAAAGGAGGGCTTTCTGTGCTGGTTTTTTGATTAATCCCTTTCAAAAACAAAATGACCACAGTTTAAGTTATTTAGTGGCAAAGTGTCCTGCAAATGTGCTCATAATGCTAACCTGTGGATTGGAGGTGAGGATTTGGTCAAATCCAAACTATCGGGGTTGGGCTATTCATGTGACGTACTGCAACTAAATCAATTCATTTTAAAATTGCCTATTCGCTTTAAGCTTTTCCAATTCCTTCCCTGTAACGAGCTAAATTACAATTTCCCCAAATATGCAAACTACTCCTCTCAAAGTTACTCATTCATTCACTCCTTCCTTCTCCCCTCTTCCTTCAATCACATCCTTTTCCTTTAACTAGGGAGTCTCACTAAACCTTCCCCGTCTCCCCCCCCCTCTGTAATCTGGAAATGAGCTTCCAATTCAGCTCCTTTCCCTCCTCCTCAGTCAACACTTTCTTTGAACACTGAGGAGATTGTCTGGAGTTCACCCTCTCGGACTTCCCAGTGGAAAGATGACAGTTGTATTGCCAAAGGAAAAGAGTCCAATTTGTATCATCTTCTACAGAACTGGAGGAATTATTAGGAGTCTAATCTGAACGTATTGTAGCAACTATGCCTTAAATGTTTCATACTTAGCTGCATTTTATCTCCCGGTATATAATCCGAACGATAACATTCCATTGCGGTCAAAATTATGATTTAACTGTTTATTTGCAAGCCTTAAGCACACTTGCGTTTTGTCCTAGGCTAGCCGAGATTCAAGTTCCATCAACAAACGTCAGCCCTGCGGCGAGCAGACAACCTTGTTTGGACTGCATGGTGCACGTGGGCCGCAACAGAATGACAGAACATCAGTGGGAGATCTTTAAGGCAAACAAAGTCCCCGTGAGGACCTCGCATCACTACGTCTTCCATTTCTATAATGTCATCTGACGCTAAATTAGAGACCAAATGAAAAAGACTACTTTAGAAGACCTAGACGAACAAAGGTAGGTCAGGATTTAGAGATAAACTTGTACTCGATAAATCTAATATCCCGACAACATAAAAATAGGCATTCCATAAATTAATTAGCCGTTTATAAGGTCGTTTCAATCTATCAATTTACCATTGATTCATAACAAATGATAGGCCCTTGTAGAGAAAAGATTTTGTTCCAATGGAAAATGAGTCACCGGTATTGTACTGGCAGTGGCAATTAAAAATCGACAGGATATGGCATTTACGAGGGGAGACATGCACGCAGGCACAGGGCGGAAGGTAGCCTAACATTTAGAGTGTTAGGCCAGTAACCGAAAGGTTGCTTAGTCCAAATCCTTGAGCCGACAAGGTTAAAAATCTGTCGATGTGCCCTTGAGCAAGGGCACTACTATGGTTGACCCTGTAAAAAAACACCACATTTCACTGCATTAATTGCTCCAGGGTCGCCGTTGAGAATGGCAGAACCTGGCCGCGACCCCACTATCCCAGGGTGCCCCAGGGAGAGTTGGGATATGCAAATACATATAATTTCCAGTTCACATGCGTATTCACTTGTACATGTGTGAAATAGGACAAATATAGGCAACAAACAAATGAAGACACAAACGCACAGAGACACAGACTCTGGCGTAGAAATCATTGCCTGCAGGTTGGTCATTTTAGTCTCTCAAATAGGAGCAAAGCTTGTTAACAAAGCTGGAGCCCACATCAGATTACCACTACCGGTGACTATTGACCTAGTAAAGATATTGAGAGAGACAGAGCGCGCGAGAAAGCGAGAGAGGGGGGGGAAGAGACAAAACGAGAAGGGAGAGAAAAAGCCAGAGAGCGAGGAGACCTCGACAGAATGCCAGACGAGAGACACGGCGAGGAGGGGGAAGGGAGGGTGAGAAAGAGGGGATGATTACAGAGGAAAGAGGGGCCACTAAAGGTAATCAGACACGACAAGGATGAAGAAGAGGGCACACTGTCCCTAGCTCACCCATGGAGAGAGAGAGAGCGAGAGCGAGAGAGGGCAGTTCTCTCATAGGAATGCTATGATGAACGCTTTATCAAGGAGTGAGTGGTGACTACAGTGTTCTTCAAACTTGCTCGCCGATAGCCTACTACTGTATGTGTGATGGGTTTTGTGGTGATACTGCACTGTAAATGGTTTTATGACCATGCAAAGCAAATGAAGCTGAAGTCATTCAGTTTCTAATGGGTAATAAAAAAGGTTTTCTAGTCAATCATCACTAGCTATGTTTCCATTAACTTGTGCAGTGATTCTGTCGACGTTTAGACAGTTCGCATAGAAAATAGATGCGACAATTTCCTGCTACGGCGCTTTTCCATTTAACTATCTTCTGTCGAGCAAAACAGCTGGACGTAATGTCACAAACAAACCATTCGTGAAAACCTACAGTGTCTAATAAAGATGTAGTGGTTGAAGTGTTTCCATTACCCATTTTAGACAAATGACGCATGAATAAATTGGCGATAACCTGTATGTTCTCCCTCCTATCGGTTTCATGTCACAGGTAGCACGCGAAAGCCAGCATGGACAGAATGCAATAATTATCAAATATTTGCCATATTCTAATAATTGTCATGTGCCAACGCATCGCCACATCCGTGCCATGGTTAAACTCCTGTAGATCTGAAATCATTGGATGGTGAAACTTTCCAGACAACCAGAAAAGCAAGACAGGCATTCTTGAAAGTCAGACAATCTTTACCCTGCAAAGAAATATGCATTTTTATAGTTGAAAACAAAATATTTTGCAAGCATTAGGCATTTAGAATAAAAAATGTGGAGAGGAGCTTTATAGTTACGCGGTGACATCATGTGCCCTGCGTACCTTCAAAATTATTCGGCAATCATTTATTCGGAAAAAAAAACCTTGCCGCGATAAAGAACGTTTGACAAAATCCACCCGTCGAACTGATAAAAATTGTCAATATCTGCCGTTTCCATTACACATCGCTATGCTTTTTTTTGCGACATTGCTTTTGTCGAATAAAGATGGGCGGATAGAAGCCTGTCTATTGAAGACTGATAACAGGGGGGGAGGAGCCATTTAAACGTCACACAAAAAGCAGGAAGCTAATACACGACAACCTGATTCGCACATTTGAGCTAATGGCAGGTGCACAAAAGCACTGTAATATAGTGTAGGATGGGCTATTGTCCAAGGTTTACAAGAGGCAAAATGTTCAGAATCTCCACGTCCATGGTATAGGCTGCAACAAGGAAGTTAAAAGGTTCCTACAGCTCACTTGGTTGCATGGTGCTTGCAATAACTCTAGTTACAGGTTTGAGTCCCACATATAGTTAATACATATTTTCATTATAAGAGGCTTATACGCTTTAGATAAAACCATATTTAATTATAGAAATTACCTGCATATTAATTGGGGAAATATCCCCACCCAGTAGGCTGCAAATATGCCCATACAAAGTACCTCGTACCAAAGTACCTCGTACCAAAGTACCTCATACCAAAGTACCTCATACCAAAGTGATACATCCTTCTCCCGAGGTGACATGGTAAAAATCTGTCATTCTGTCCCTGACCAAGGCAGTTAACCCACTGTTCCACGGGCGCCGATGAGGTGGATGTCAATTAAGGCAGCCCGCCACACCTCTCTGATCCAGAGGTGTTGGGCTAAATGCGGAAGACATTTCAGTTGAATGCATTCAGTTGTACAACTGACTAGGTATCCCCCTTTCCATGTTGAGGGCATTATATCACATAACCACCAAAAGCATCCCCCTCTGATTAGGCCAGGGGAGTAAATGGAAGGTGCCACAACAAGCAGAGGAATGCTGAGAAGGAGTGGGCCGTTCCACTGCGGACTTCTCATAGGGACATACTACTGTGTTGTAAAGTGGATGAATGAGATTAGGGCTGTCTCCGTTGGGATCACCACATATTAAAACATTGGGACTGATTTGAATGGCAAATCTGCCCCACACCTAAAGCCTTCAGACACACACGGAGTAGAAACAGATCCACACACACACACACAGGATCATAGACTGCAAACACACTGCAAAAAGAGTAACAGGCAAGAGCGATCAGTGAAGAACACACACACTTAGGACAGGGGTTAGCCTAATAATGACATACCATCTCCAGTTTGTTCAGGGGTCAAATTGAATGCGTTTGTTCTGACTGTGCGTATGACCTAACAGTGTGACCGGTGACGGCATGGTAGCCGTGATATCTGTGATCTACTGTCCTATAATGACTGGATCAGCTGAGAGTCACGAGCTGGAGGATTAAGAGTGAGATTCTTCCCGGGACCTCCAGTCACAGGCCATGGGCCAGCAGGTTCTCACAACTCAACACACAGTCACATAGAATGGTAAATAGCAATACTGGACTCAGATATTCACAGGCTGACCCATTGGAATCATACTGCCTCCCATGCAATCCTCACCTAATCCATAGCCTGGTGCCAGATCTCAGTTTGTGCCAGCATTTCAAATCAATGGGATCAAGACCTACTCAACATGCACAGTCTAGATGCACTTAGTCTCGTGTGATGGAATATAACCCCCTCTCCTTGGAGAACAATATCCGCTAGTTAGCAGTCGATTCCTCCAGGATGGAGACGGATGGATAGCATGTCAGGAGGACCGTGTGATGAGGAGGGGGGGGGGGGGGGGGGGGGGCCTCTCCTCGGGATCAGAAACAGAGGGAGGAGTAGAGGAAGATAGATAATGAAAGACATGTAGAGAGAGGGTTTTGGTGAGAGGGCTGTGGCATCGTCATAGCTGCTCTGCAGCACCTCATCTGGCTCCTATCCAAGTCCGAGGGAGAAAGGTAATGAAAAGGGAGGAATACGGGGAGAAACTGGGAGCCCGTAGTGAGATCAGCTTTCTCTTAGCTGCTTTGCAGTACCTGCACCTCTGCAGTGAAAAGTAAAAACAGGAGAGCGAACATAAAGTATTAAGGCCTGCAAAGTGTATTATCATTCACCTATAGCTTATACAGCACATTGTTACAGTAATGTAATATATATTATATATGAGAGAGAGAGAGAGAGAGAGATCTAGGGTCGGGGAGGTGAACACCAGTTCTGTTTCTGTGCGTGTTGCTAGGGACAGACGGGCAGAGCGGCTCTCTTCTGCATCCATCTGAAATCAATGCTCTCCAGGCCACAGTCCCCACATAGTGCTTTCACCACAGGACTCCATGATTCATTCATTAACAGTGTCTCCCCTCCACCCTCGTTCCATCCTTCCCCCTCTCGCTCTCCACCTCTCTTTGCTGCGATGCGCTTAACCCCCCACCCCATCGACCTTCATCTTGACCCCCTCTATTTGATAACGTACACATCCCCCCAGTCTCTCACTCACACACAGCTGGCATATAGAGGAGTGCTGCTGCAGTGTGTGGGACAGGAGCGATCCAGATGGCACAGTAGAGCCCCTCTTTCTGCTTCTCTGGCCTGCTACAGCCTCATTATCGATTTTACTCAAGGCACTGCTCCAAGGGCTCTTCAGGGAGCAGAAACACCCTATATAAAGCACACACACATGCAGAAACATGAGCCTAGTTAGTACCCTAGATGTATATTGTTGAATACCCTCTTCCCTAAAACACACACAAAGAGCATTGATTATGTTTCCAAAAACCAGCTGCAGAGGAGTTATGCAATGAGCCCCAGGGATGAAAAGCCTAGAGAGACTTCTGAGAACAGGGAGTTTGTTCCAGCCACACTCAGAGGAGAGAGATGAGAAGGAGAGAGGGAGGAGGTATAACTGATATGTGAGGACGACTAAGAAAATGCACTTAAAAAGAGCCAGAGAGATAGAACGATAGAGGGAGGAATGAGGGGTTGTGTTCACGCATGCCGCATTCTACCGTGTGAGCAGAGGCAAAAAAAAAAAGCAACCAGGGATTCGGGGAGGGAAACGAGGCCAGGTGGAAGAATCCAGCTGTAACAATCCAACCTCTCCATCCAAATCGTTCATTCGTCTGCCTCAGTTCCCCCTCTTGTTCTCTCTCCAGCACACATTGTCAGTCCCAAACCAGGGGAGGTTATAGTTTCAATAACCAAAACCCACTTAGGAACTATTCAGGACTTTCCACACTTACAGTATATAAACAAAAGTATGTGGACACCCCTTCAAATTAGTGGATTCGGACATTTCAGCCACACCCATTGCTGACAGGTGTATAAAAATAAAATACAAAAAATATATATATATTTTTTAACCGAGCATGGCTGTATGCAATCTCCAAAGACAAACATTGGCAGTAGAATGGCCTTACTGAAGAGCTCAGTGACATTCAATGTGGCACCGGCATAGGATGACACCGTTCCAACAAGTTAGCCCTGCTACAGCTGACCCGGTCAACTGTAAGTGCTGTTATTGTGAAGTGGCAACGCTCAGCCGCAAAGTGGTAGAATGGGGCCGGTTGCAACACTCACTACAGAGTTCCAAACTGCCTCTGGAAGAAACGTCAGCACAATAACTGTTCGTCAGGAGCTTCATGAAATGGGTTTCCATGGCCGAGCAGCCGCACACAAACCTAAGATCATCATGCGCAATGCCAAGCATCGGCTGTAGTGTTATAAAGCTCACCTCCATCCTACTCTGGAGCAGTGGAAACGCGTTCTCTGAGGTGAATCACGCTTGGTGTATCACGCTTTCACCATCTGGCAGTCCGACGGACGAATCTTGGTTTGTTGGATGTCAGGAAAGCGCTACCTGCCCGAATGCATAGTGCCAACTGTAAAGTTTGGTGGAGGATGAATAATGGTCTGGAGCTGTTTTTCATGGTTTAGGCTAGGCCCGTTAGTTCTAGTGAAGGGAAATCTTAACGCTACAGCATGCATTGACATTATAGACGATTCTGTGCTTCCAACTTTGTGGAAGGCCCTTTCCTGTTTCAGAATGAAACACAAAGCGAGGTCCATACAGAAATGGTTTGACGAGATCGGTGTGGAAGAACTTGACTGGCCTGCATAGAACCCTGATCTTAACCCCATCGAACATCTTTGGGATGAATTGGAACGCCGACTGCGAGCCAGGCCTAATTGCCATACATCAGTACACGACCTCACTAATGCTCGTGGCTGAATGAAAGCAAGTCCCTGCAGCAATGTTCCAACATATGGTGGAAAGCCTTCCTAGAAGAGTGGAGACTGTTATAGCAGCAAAGGGGGACTAACTCCATATTAATACCCATGATTTTGGAATGAGATGTTCGATGAGCAGTTGTCCACATATTTTTGGTAATGTAGTGTAACTCCAGTCAGTTACAGATCAGATGTCATGCTGCAACCTCTTTTCCCCAGACTATTTCCCCAATTCAACCCTAATTCAAGTCCAGCCAGCTGAACTGACTGAGTGGCACCAGTTTTCACAGGCCGCGATAATATTCATAGCACTGTGTAGATAGAGGTTAACGAAGCAGTGGAAAGACACAGGGTACTGTACATGTCTGCGTGTGGCGAATTGGAGACAGGAAGTACAGGCCTCGAACGACCTGTCTCTTCCTGTATGCCATAAAAATCGGGGACACCAGCGTCAGCACAACTCCAGAGGGGAAATACGAACGTTTCCTGATATTCTTCTGTAAGTTTCCGCTCGTTGTCTCCATTAGAATACGCACAGTGAGCGTGGGGCCTGGAAATGTGCAAGTAAAAACCTGCATGAAGCCTGTGTGCTTAGCCTCTGAGTCTAAGAGTCGCATTCTGCGAAGTGTGAGTGTCTAAAACTGTGAATGTACTGTATGTGTGTGAGACCACAGTGTGTGTCGGTGTCTGACAGTGCCAGTGTGTGTGTCAGTGTATGTGCGTGACTGCAGAGCAGAATAATATGAGCACTGAGGAATGAAAAGGCCACAGGGAGGGAGCTCTTACCATCCATCCCACTCTTCCTGTCCTGCTTAGGGGGTAAACAAGCAACAGAGCCCAGCTAGTAGCTGTGGAAACAACAGACAAAGTCGCAGGACAGAGCTGGCGCGAGTTGGCGGTCACATTACATGGGCAAAAACAAGCCTGGATGGATGGAAAGCGCTCAGGTCAGGGAGGTTGTGGATCTGTCTTGTTGAACTGCACATATACAGGCAGTCTGGAATGTTCTATTTAGGCTACGCAATGTGGAGGAGAAACTAGAAGTGGTGGAGCAAGAGGCCTACAGTCAGGTCGTGAACTTCAACTAAATATGACTTTCTCTGGTTTCTTTGTAAGCCTCTCAGCCGAGCTTTCCTCGGCTCGTTTTTCCCCAAATTAAAAAATAAATAAATAAATGTAAAATAAAAAATTTAATAAATAAATACATTGGGAAACAAGTTTATAATTTTTTTCTATCTGTCAGTCTTATACCCCTGAAACTGGTGTCCGTCTTGGGACTGAGTGACATGTGTGTGTCCATTTTATGAGTCACGTCCCTGCGTCTTAGCGTCACTCTTACTGGATATCCTGTCAATTGTTATTGAGAACCCGTCAACTCCCTGAACACACACACACAGAGAGATGCCTTCCTTTGAGACAACACAAAGGAAGGCATCCTGAATCATTTAACCAGTATCATATAGCCTCCAAATTAGTCAAGCAATGCTGTCAGCACCCGACAGTTCGCATTTCTCACTCTTTTCTTCATGGAACTGCCACAAGTGACACACACGCGGTAGGAAAGGGGCCATCGGGTCAAGTTCATTGCATAAAGCACGACTTCAGTCAGACCACCAGATGGGAATCTTAGCCACAAACCAATATGACCTCTGTGAGCGTGTTTCTATTGTGTAAACTACCGTTGGAAGGTACAGAAAGGACAAGCTGTGACATTGTATCTTAGTGTTGACCGAACACAGAGTCAAGCGTCTATGGTTCTGGGTAGACTGAGGGCCTTGCCCACCACGCCAATGACTATTTCTAGGGGAAACACCGGTAGTAGTTTCTAGTGTTGGGGAGTAGCTAACTACAGTTGAAGTCGGTGGTTTACATACACCTTAGCCAAATACATTTAAACTTAGCTTTTCACAATTCCTGACATTTAATCCTAGTAGAAATTCCCTGTTTTAGGGAATTCCCAGTGGGTCAGAAGTTTACATACACTCAATTAGTATTTGGTAGCATTGCTTTTAAATTGTTTAACTTGGGTGAAACGTTTCGGGTAGCCTTCCACAAGCTTCCCACAGTAAGTTGGGTGAATTTTGGCCCATTCCTCCTGACAGAGCTGGTGTAACTGAGTCAGGTTTGTAGGCCTCCTTGCTCGCACACGCTTTTTCAGTTCTGCCCACAAATGTTCTATGGGATTGAGGTCAGGGCTTTGTGATGGCCACTCCAATACCTTGACTTTGTTGTCCTTAAGCCATTTTGTCACAACTATGGAAGTGTGCTTGGGGTCATTGTCCATTTGGAAGACATATTTGCGACCAAGATTTAACTTCCTGACTGATGTCTTGAGATGTTGCTTCAATATATCCACATACTTTTCCTACCTCATGATGCCATCTATTTTGTGAAGTGCACCAGTCCCTCCTGCAGCAAAGCACCCCCACAACTTGATGCTGCCACCCCCATGCTCAACGGTTGGGATGGTGTTCTTTGGCTTGCAAGCCACCCCCTTTTTCCTCTGTCATTATGGCGAAACAGTTCTATTTTTGTTTCATCAGACCAGAGGACATTTCTCCAAAAAGTACAATCTTTGTCCCCATGTGCAGTTGCAAACCGTAGTCTGGCTTTTTTATGGTGGTTTTAGAGCAGTGGCTTCTTCCTTGCTGAGCGGCCTTTCAGGTTATGTCGATATAGGACTCGTTTTACTGTGGATATAGATACTTTTGTACCTGTTTCCTCCAGCATCTTCACAAGGTCCTTTGCTGTTGTTCTGGGATTTATTTGCACTTCTCGCATGAAAGTTCGTTCATCTCTAGGAGACAGAACGCGTCTCCTTCCTGAGCTGTATGACGGTTGCGTGGTCCCATGGTGTTTATACTTGCGTACTGTGGTTTGTACAGATGAACGTGGTACCTTCAGGCATTTGGAAATTGCTCCCAAGGATGAACCAGACTTGTGGAGGTCTACAAAAGGTCTTGGCTGATTTCTGTTGATTTTCCCATGATGTCAAGCAAAGAGGCACTGAGTTTGATGGTAGGCCTTGAAATACATCCAGGGGTACACCTCCAATCAACTCAAATGTTGTCAATTAGCCTATCAGAAGCTTCTAAAGCCATGACATAATTTTCTGGAATATTCCAAGCTGTTTAAAGGTACAGTCAATTTAGTGTATGTAAACTTCTGACCCGCTGGAATTGTGATACAGTGAATTATAAGTGAAATAATCTGTCTGTAAACAATTGTTGGAAAAATTACTTGTGTCATGTATAAAGTAGATGTCCTAACCGACTTGCCAAAACTATAGTTTGTTAACAAGAAATTTGTGGAGTGGTTGAAAAACACATTTTAATGACTCCAACTTAAGTGTATGTAAACTTCTGACTTCAACTGTACATGTAGTTCAACTAGTAATTTAACTATACTGAACAAAAATATAAAATGCAACATGAAACAATTTCAAAGATTTTACAGAGTTCATATAAAGGAAATCAGTTAATGGAAATAAATTAATGACTGGGAACACAGATATGAATCTGTTGGTCACAGATACCTTAAAAAAAAAGCGCTGTGGATCAGAAAACCAGTCAGTGTCTGGTATGACCACCATTTTCCTCATGCAGCGCGACACATCTCCTCTGCATAGAGTTGATCAGGCTGTTGATTGTGGCCTGTGGAATGTTGTCCCACTTCTGTTCAATGGCTGTGCGAAGTTGCTGGATACTGACAGGAACTGGAAGACGCTGTCGTACACGTCGATCCAGAGCATACCAAACATGCTCAACTGAAAAGTATGCAGGCCTGGGACATTTTCAGCTTCCAGGAATTGTGTACAGATCCTTGCGACATGGGCAGTGCATTATCATGCTAAAACCTGAGGTGATGGCGGCGGATGAATGGGACGACATTGGGCCTCAGGACCTCGTCACGGTATCTTTGTGCATTCTAATTGCCATCGATAAAATGCAACTGTGTTCGTTGTCTATAGCTTATGCCTGCCCATACCATAACCCCACCACGGAGCACTCTGTTCACAACGTTGACGTCAGCAAACCATTCGCCCACACAACTCCATCAACGTGGTCTGCGGTTGTGAGGCCGGTTGGACGTACTGCTAGAGAAATTAACATTAAATTCTCTGGCAACAGCTCTGGTGGACATTCCTGCAGTCAGCATGCCAATTGCAAGCTCCCTCAAAACTTGAGACATCTGTGGCATTGTGTTGTGTAACAAAACTACACATTTTAGAGTGGCCTTCTATAGTCCCCAGTACAAGGTGCACCTGTGTAATGATCACACTGTTTAATCAGCTTCTTGATATGCCATACCTGGCAGAGGGATGGATTATCTTGGCAAAGGAGAAATGCTCACTAACAGGGATGTAAACAAATTTGAGCACAACATTTGAGATAAATAAGTTCTTTGTGTATATGAACATTTCTGGGATCTTCTATTTCAGCTCATGAAACATGGGACCAACACTTTACATGACGCGTTTATATTTTTGTTCAGTTTACATGTTGTGGTAGTGGAACTAAATTCAAATCAAGGTAGTGTTTTCAGTAGTTCCTTACTTTGCCATGTAGCTAACAACTGGAATTACACACTATTTTTTCTTTGCAAAAATTAAATATCGGTTAAGTAAGTAATCATTTAGATCTGCCTAATTCTCACTTGAAACATTGTTTTTGAGTTTAATAGGCTAAATTACACATTCTGATAACACGTGACCCTTAAGTGATCGGTCTTGCAATTTGTAGTCGATAAAATTTCAGATTTACCTATGATAATTTTTCAGGAAGTAGTTAACTTTTCTAAGTAACTTTAGTCAAGTAAACTATATTGTTCTTAAGGGTAGCTTTAGAATAGCTTAACTTCTTCCAGTGTGAAGTAATTGGTAGCTTGGTAAACTATTTTTTCAGAGTAGCTTCCCCAACACTGGTAGTTTCCTTTATTGGAAGTAACAAGGAAGTTTAACTATGCATCAGTGTGACACAACCATTCCAAGTTTGGTTACAACAGGGGAGGTGATATTCATAATACTCTGAGTAAAAGAGAATGTTTTGGGATTGTCACCCTCCAGACATTATTTCCTAAAGGACTTAATGATGAAATGCCTATGTATGTTATGTTGTGAATTTGAACATGAATTATGTGCCTATTGAAGATTACTCTGATGTTTGTCGTACGATGTACCCAATGATTCATGAAAAGTTGCTATGTCCTCATTGTGGTTTTACAGACGTATTTAATCCGTCTTTTTTATACACTTCTGTAATATTTATGAAATGCATATTGTTATATTTGGTAGCACTTATTTGTTTTTCCTTTGCTTCCAACCCGTTTCGATGTGTGGAACGGATGTGGGTGGGGCTAGGTCTACATAAGGGTGCTAATTTAAAAAAAAATCACAAAAGCTCTGACGAAGGCCGTGAGGCCGATAGGTAAGCTTATTAAATATCAGTGATACTATCAAGAGCAGTGTGCGGTTTCCTTTTTCCTTCATCCTGTTACTATGTAGGCTAAAACAAGTTTAACATAGTAGCCACAGTTCAGTTCATTGGCTGTGAGATGTTGACCGTGTCAAAAAAGAACATTCCGTGTCAGTTAGAGTTGAAACGGTATCTAATCTCTAATTCACCGTTACAATTATCAACACGAACATGATGTTGCCCAGCCCCACTGATTATAACAACGTTGCCAAGTACTTATTTATTGAGGCAATGAACAAAACCAAGCAGCTGATATACACTGGTATATTAGATGTATTCTTGACATAAAACCAGCTATTACTAAGTACTGCCACCATACAAACTTGCCATCGGTGGCAATGAACGTGCAACATGTTGAAAGGCCACTCAAAATGGTTGTGTGTGTGTGTGTGTGTGTGTGTGTGGAAAAGCTTTCTGCTGCCTGCACATGTTCAGCTATGTGGTTTTGTGATTCATTGTCAATACCCATGTCTATACACCTTTCACTCTGTTACAAGAATAATTTAGGTCCTACCCTCCCCACAATACCTCTACGCTCCGTTGCCATAGCATAACTGCAACAAACTATTATTTAAAATACATCTCTTTCCCGCTGTTTATGCCTCCGCGGTTATTTCCCAAGTGTTGTTTGACTACCTGAAGTTTCTTAGGAGGATGAAAGAACTACTAATTACTTATGCACTCCCTACCACACACACACACACTACCCCAACCCCAAAGAGAGTAGTGTTTCATTACAATAATCAATCATTTAAAAGGACTCGCTTTTCATCAAGACCCAAGCATCACAGATGGGCTCCCGAGTGGCACAGCGGTCACTACAGACCCTGGTTCGATTCCAGACTGTATCACAACCGGCCATGATTAGGAGTCCCATAGTGCTGCACACAATTTTTTGGGGGGGGCAAACAAATTCTTATTTACAATGACGGCCTACCCTGGCCAAACCAATTGTGCGCTGCCCTATGAGACTCCCCGACCATGGTCGATTGTGATACAGCCAAGGATTGGCCCAGCCTCGTCCGGTTTAGAGTTTCGCCTGGGTTGGCCTTCATTGTAAATACGAATTTGTTCTTAACTGACTTGCCTTGTTAAATATATATATATATATATATATATTTTTAAAGATGTGACCCACGTCAATTGTCATCACCCCCCTCTCTCTCACCCTTCCCTCCCCGCTTCCATCACGGTCAATTTCAGTAGAGGCATTCAATTTTAAAGCGCCCCTGTCATCGGGATGATAAAACAGCACGTCTCAATGCTGGTGGTAACATGGTGGAATAGGTCCAAAAACTGGGTTGGTTTCAGGCTATGTAGCGTTTCAGTTATTAAAACTAAGAACCATGTTTTAAAATGTGCAACCAAAAGGGAGAAATTGTGTTATTAACTATTATGCAATATGTTCGTGTCTTGGGAACACAAACTCAACGCACAACAGTGCATGTAATTTGGGGAAATTCCTTGACGTTAGCTGGCATGGGACTTAATAAAACTGCTTCCTTTGGTGTCTGGAAGC
This sequence comes from Salvelinus alpinus, assembly GCF_045679555.1. Lineage (NCBI taxonomy): Eukaryota > Metazoa > Chordata > Actinopteri > Salmoniformes > Salmonidae > Salvelinus > Salvelinus alpinus. Next base: position 40,834,863 of record NC_092114.1, on the reverse strand, counting down.
CACAATTTAATATCAAGATCAGACTTGAAAACACACGCAGTTGGTTTCACTCAATGAAACACAGATGGGACACAAAGTAGCATAGCGAGTGTAGCCTATTTATCCAACATGTAAACAATGAAACAATCGAGATTATGACATTGTCCCGCTGTCTCGCCGTAGATCAACTCAGGCCAGGGCCAACTCCTTTCTTCTCATTCCTTACCTTTGTATCTCTCCAGAACATCTTCGTACGCCTGGGCGAATTCCTTCTCCTGGGAATAGCTGGTCGGCTGTAAACCCGGGATGAAGCCGGCCATGGTGCCTCTGTTACCGGTGGCCAGCAGCCGAATGGCCCGCTACCGCATTAATCCAGGACGGTGGATCCGGGTCCTCTGCTTGTCAAATCCGTTTTGCGTTGAAAGCCACGGTGGATGTGCTCCTCTCCCTTGTTTGCCTGTGAAAGTGGCGATTCGCGAGGCTAATTGGTTGAAGGAAAAAGTGAAGCCGCTCACTTGACAAGTCGAGTCATTCGTAGTTTGAATAAAATATGTGGACCAAATAAGCAACAGAAAGCTCAAACCTTCTATCCAATAGAAAATGAAGGTCTATGAACGTTTTAGCCTACCATTATTTCATTGAATATATCGACCCATTATTGTCCAATGTGTTCGTCAAGCCACAATTCCAGGCGCATCGCTCCAGACTTTACGACCCGGCGAATGTGTTTTATGTGTGTGCGTGAGCGCCACTGAAGCGTGTCTGCGTAAAGACAAGGAGGTTCGTAGTGGGATGGCTCCTTCTGAAATCAAAAACAAGGCTCCACTGAAATAGTATCCGGACACCGGTTCTTATATCCCCTTTAATCGGTGTCTTCTTGGTTCGATTAAACCGCTTTAGCTCCTCTACATGCTTCTTACCAGCTCAATGGCCGCTTCTATTGAAGACACGGCTTGTGGGCTGCGACTTTCCGCCTGCCTCTCTCTCTCCCTCTCTCTCTCTCTCTCTCTCCCTCTCCCTCCCTCTTTCTCTCTCTCTCTCTCCCTCCCTCTCTCATCTCGCGCTCAGGTTTCTCTATTCTTCCTGCAGTGGCTGTCATCCATCCCTCTCTACCAGCCACGCCAGAAACCTCCAGCAGAAGAAATGTGTCGCTGTAGGTCAATATATGGCTGCTGTGGCACAAGTGCGTAAAGTAGGGTTGGAGCGCCCCTCTGTGGTATCCCGACTGGTGTTACGGCACCACCTCCTTTTACAAAAAGATGGCGTGTCCAGTAATCTGCTTTGAAGATAGGTGCTTTTGTTTTGGACTGAACCAATGCTGAGCCTGCCATCTAACGGAAATTGAATGTAAAACCAGTTAAGAACCCGAAAAGTTCCACTGCTCCAACAACAATCCACACGCATAACAGTTTAACAGAATGTGCTGTATTTCATGGAGCCTAAAATCAAGATGGTAATTTTGCACACTCCTATCCAGAAAAATATGTGCATACATAAGGGGGCTGAACAGCTACCACAGCACATTATGTGTCAGAGTGCCACACAAGGACACACAGGTGAAGCCAATCAATAAATATTTTTTTTACAGACACAAAAACATCAATAGTGTGGGTTCACAGCTCCAATCCAGATGTGTTGGTCATTACTGAGACGTGGTTAAGGAAGAGTGTTCTGAATACACCAAGGATCACCTTCAGTGGTCGGTTGTCTCCACCAAGTCTGTCCCCAAACAATTTGATTTGCTGGTTTTAAAGCATTAAACTTTCAAATAGCTCTTTGTTGACTGTTGCTGGGTGTTATCATCCTCCATCAGCACCATGGCCTGTACCCTGCCTGCCCTAAGCTCTCTCCTGGTCCCTTACACTAAGTCTGAATTTGTCCTGCTAGGTGACCTAAACTGGGACATGCTTAAACCACCTGACCAAGTCCTAACACAATGGGACTCCCTAAATCTTTCTCAGATTATTACCAATCCCACAAGGTAGGACTCCAAACACCCAGAAAAGTCTACTCTCCTCAAAGTTATGCTCATAAATAATCCTGATAGGTATCAATCTGGGTTTTTCTGTAATGACCTTAGTGATCACTGTTTTACAGCCTGTGTTCGTAATGGCTGCTCAGTGAAACGACCTGTCCTGATTTGGCATAGACGCTTGCTAAAAAAACTTTAATGAGCAAGCCTTCCTTCATGACCTGGCCTCTGTAAAATGGTATAGAATCAGCTTGATCCCCTCTGTCGAAGACGCTTGGACCTTCTTTTTAGATATTTTCAGTGGTATTGTTAACAAACATGCCCCCATAAAGAAAATTTGAATTAAAAACAGGTTCAGCCCCTGGTTACTCCACCTCAATAATTGCATTTAGCGAAATGCTCGGCACACACATACTTAGGCTGACTGGCTCTCGTTCAGGCAAATGAGAAATAAGTGCACTCAGGCTATCCAGAAGGCTAAAGTTTGTTACTTTAAAGAGCAGTTCTTTCTCTGTGGGTCCAACCCCAAGAAGTTCTGGAAAACGGTTAAAGACCTGGAGAATAAACCCTCCTCACAGCTGCCCATGTCCCTTAATGTCGATGATGTGGTTGTTACTGACAAGAAGCACATGGCTGAGCACTTCATTAAGTCAGGATTTCTATTTGACTCAGCCATGCCTCCTTGCCCATCCAACATTTCCTAATCTCCCACCCCTTCTAATGTGACTATCCCCGATGCTTCTCCCTCTTTTTCCCCTGCCCCGCTACAAAGTTTCTCCCTGCAGGCAGTCACTGAGTCCAAGGTGCTAAAGGAGCTCCTGAAACTTGAACCCCAAAAACCATCTGGGTCAGATGGTTTAGACCCTTTCTTCTTTAAGGTTGCTGCCCCTATCACCGCCAAGCCTATCTCTGACCTTTTTAACCTGTCTCTCCTTTCTGGGGAGGCTCCCATTGCTTGGAAGGCAGCCACGGTTCATCCTTTATTTAAAGGTGGAGATCAAGCTGATCCTAACTGTTACAGGCCTATTTCAATTTTGCCCTGTTTATCAAAAGTCTTGATGTCTATAGTATTCTCTCTGGTATGCAATCTGGTTTCCGCTCAGGTTATGGATGTGTCACTGCAACCTTAAAGGTTCTCAATGATGTCACCATTGCTCTTGATTCTAAGCAATGTTGTCCTGCTATTATAATTGACTTGGCCAAAGCTTTTGATACGGTAGACCATTCCATTCTTGTGGGCCGGCTAAGGAGTATTGGTATCTCTCAGGGGTCTTTGGTCTGGTTTGCTAACTACCTCTCTCAAAAAGTGCAGTGTATAAACTCAGAAAATCTGCTGTCTCAGCCACTGCCTGTCACCAAGGGAGTACCCCAAGGCTTGATCCTAGGTCCCACACTCTTCTTAATTTACATCAACAACATAGCTCAGGCAGCAGGAAGCTCTCTCATCCATTTATATGCAGATGATAGTCTTATACTCAGCTGGCCCCTTCCCAAATGGTGTGTTAAATGCTCTACAACAAAGCTTTCTTAGTGTCCAACAAGCTTTCTCTACCCTTTACCTTGTTCTGAACACATCCTAAACAAAGGTCATGTGGTTGGGTAAGAAGAATGCCCCTCTCCCCCCAGGTGTGATTACTACCTCTGAGGGTTTAGAGCTTGAGGTAGCCACCTCATACAAGTACTTGGGAGTAAGGCTAGACGGTACACTGTCCTTCTCTCAGCACATATCACAGCTGCAGGTTAAAGTTAAATCTAGACTTGGTTTCTGGAACGAGCTGCAACAAACACTCAAACTGGACAGTTTTATCTCACTCTCTTCATTCAAAGACTCAATCATGGACACTCTTACTGACAGTTGTGGCTGCTTCGCGTGATCTATTGTTGTCTCTACCTTCTTGCCCTTTGTGCTGTTGTCTGTGCCCAATAATGTTTGTACCATGTTTTGTGTTGCTACCATGTTGTGGTCCTACCATGTAGTTGTCATGTTGTGTTGCTGCCTTGCTATGTTGTTGTCTTAGGTCTCTTATGTAGTGTTGTATTGTCTCTCTTGTCGTGATGTGTGTGTTGTCCTATATTTATATATATATTTATTTGTAATCCCAGCCCCCGTCCCCGCAGGAGGCCTTTTGGTAGGCCATCACTGTAAATAAGAATGTGTCCTTAACGGACTTGCCTAGTTAAATAAATGTTAAATAAAAATAACAAAATAGATTAGGGCTGACCCTCAATTAGTCTATTGTTTTTGGTCAATAGGCTGTTGGTACACTGATATTTTTCTAGTCGAGCAGTAACAAATATACATATATACAGCACCAGTGAAATGTTTTGGACACACCTACTCATTCCAGGGGTTTTCTTTACTTTTACTATTTTCTACATTGTAGAATAATAGTGAAGACATCAAAACTATGTACTAACCAAAAAAGTGTTAAACAAATCAAAACTTATTTTATAATTGAGAATCTTCAAAGCGCCCACCTTCTGCCTTGATGACAGCTTTGCACACTCTTGGCAATCTCTCAACCAGCTTCATGAGGTAGTCACCTGGATTGCATTTCAATTAACAGGTGTGCCTTGTTAAAAGTTAAATAGTGAAATTAATGCGTTTGAGCCAATCAGTTGTGTTGTGACCAGATAGGGGTAGTATAGTTAAATAAAGGTTAAATAAAAAAATGAACTGAGCATTTGTTGGCTGCTTTTCCTTCACTCTGCGGTCCGACTCATCCCAATCCATCTCAATTTGGTTTAGGTCCAGTGATTGTGGAGGCCAGGTCATCTGATGCAGCACTCCATCACTTTCCTTCTTGGTAAAATAGCCCTTACACAGCCTGGAGGTGTGTTGGGTCATTGTCCTGTTGAAAAACAAATGATAGTCCCACTAAGCCCAAACCAGATGGGATGGTGTATCGCTGCAGAATGCTGTGGTAGCCATGCTGGTTAAGTGTGCCTTGAATTTCAAATAAATCACAGACAGTGTCACCAGCAAAGCACCCCAACACCATAATACCTCCTCCTCCATACTTTACGGTGGGAAATACACATGCAGAGATCATCCGTTCACCCACACCGCGTCTCTCACAAAGACACGGTGGTTGGAACCAAAAATCTCCAATTTGGACTCCAGACCAAAGGACATATTTCCACGGGTCTAATGTCCATTGCTCGTGTTTCTTGGCCCAAGCAAGTCTCTTCTTATTATTGGTGTCCTTTAGTAGTGGTTTCTTTGCAGCAATTCGAACATGAAGGCCTGATTCACGCAGTCTCCTCTGAACAGTTGATGTTGAGATTAGGGATGCACAATATATCGGTGAGCATATCGGAATCGGCTGATATTAGCTACAAATGTCAACATCAGCATCGGCCCGATGTCTAGTTTAACGCTGATGTGCAAAAACGATGTCAAAGCTGACGTGCATACCTATATAACATAGGTAGATGATGTAATGACACCACAAAAAATACATCGCTACACAGAACAAAAGCAGAAAGATACTAAGCACACACTTCCAACAACTAAACAAGTTCAAGTCCAGCAGTCATTTCAAAGAGTAAGAAAGTTTCAGTGAGACAACTCAAAGGTGAAATCCATTAACGTCAAGATAATGGAATTCATTGCCCTTGACAATCAACCGTTCTCTGTTGTGGATGATGTTGGCTTGTCGCCAACTGGTCGAGCACCTCGAGCCAGTCGTGATCCTAACTGACCTAAAACAGGGAATTTCTACTAGGATTAAATGTCAGGAATTGTGAAAAACTGAGTTTAAATGTATTTGGCTAAGGTGTATGTAAACTTCCGACTTCAACTGTAGGTACAAGGACGGCTACTTCGATGCAGACAAGAAACAGGGTTTACGTGAAATGTTACAGACTTATCTGGACAAGATGGAAATGGACACAATGACAGTGTGCACAGAGGAAGAGAGGCCACGGACAGATAGAGCAGAAACTGCTTAACATGTATGATGAAATCCTGGTTGAGAATGAACAACGAAACAGCACAGCAAGTAAGTGAAAGAAATAGGTTTTGATTATGTTTCACTGGAAATGGGGACATACGTAAATGCCAACAAAATAACTTTTTGGTCAGTGTGTGTGTGTTTCAACTATTTAACTGTACTAGAATGCTTAAAAGGCCGCAAAAACAAAATTGGGGCAAGGAAAATATCGGCCCAAAATTTCATATTGGTGCATCCCTAGTTGAGATGTATCTGTTACTTGAACTAGGTGAAGCATTTATTTGGGCTTCAATTTCTGAGGCTGGTAACTCTAATGAACATCCTCTGCAGCAGAGGTAACTTTGGGTCTTCCATTCCTGTGGCGGTCCTCATGAGAGCCAGTTTCATCATAGCGCTTGATGGGATTTGCGACTGCACTTGAAGAAACTTTCAAAATTCTTGACATTTTCTGTATTGACTGACCTTCATGTCTTAAAATAATGATGGACTGTCGTTTCTCTTTGCTTATTTGAGCTGTTCTTGCCATAATATGGACTTGGTCTTTTACCAAATCTTCTGTATACCCCCCTACCTTGTCACAACACAACTGATTGGCTCAAGGAGTTAAGGAGGAAAGATATTTACACAAATTAAGAAGGCACACCTGTTAATTGAAATGCATTATTATCATGAAGCTGGTTGAGAGAATGTCAAGAGTGTGCAAAGCTGTCATCAAGGCAAAGGGTGGCTACTTCGAAGAATCTCAAAAATAAAATATATTTTGATTTGTTTAACACTTTTTTTGTTTACTACATGATTCCATATGTGTTATTTCATAGTTTTGATGTCTTCACTATTATTCTACAATGTAGAGAATAGTAAAAAATAAAATAAAACCCTGGAATGAGTAGGTGTTCTAAAACTTTTGACCGGTAGTGTATATACATATATTTGCACCCATCTCAGTGAACTAATCCATTGCAGAGGCCTAGACTCAAAGCCAATTGATGCTTGATCCAAAAATGTGGTCAGTGGCTCAGGGTGTGACGCAATTGCGGAGCCTCCAGAAGCATGCAGAGTACCGCATCACCGCGCACCTCCCAAATGTCTCTGTCTAGCTCCGTATTGACATGATTGGTTGACAGTAGGTGGGGGCGGTACAACCTGTATGAACATAAACTCACTTCCTTGACGGCTTCTATCACAGCAGCTTTGCACTGCTCCGCAAAGCCCTAGAAGTATCAATGCCCTGACTTCTGCAGAGGCCATACCACCTGAAATTATGTCGGGTTGACCATGCAGCACCCAGACGCACAATGCACTTCTCTCTCCAGAATGCACTCTCTCCCGCCAATTTGTTGCCATTCATTGTTTCATAACTTCCTTGTGTGAATTATTTCTGTTTGTTTGTTGTTGTATATCAATTGCCCATTACATATATCACCAGTAGTCCATTTACCATTTATTCCTATAATTTCTAATCTACAATTTTTGTTTGGTTACGGTCCTTTCTGTTCATGCAACCAATATATTATTATTCCAGTCTTTTACCATTCTCATTGTCGGAGTAGACCCATTGTTCGCAGAGAGCAAAACCTGTGCAACCTATGGTTTATTTCATTCCATTTACGAGTTTTGTCAATTCAATTTAGTCATTGTCTTTTGTTTGGAGCGCTCCTGTAAATAGCCTGCGAGCAAATACAGGCATATAAAATGCGCCCATTAGGGTATCTGATGGTATTTCTGATTGGCTTGACGCACCACCACTAATGAGCTGTGGAGCTTCTCAAAGTAATGTTTTCTTCACTTCAAACGAAGTCGTGTTTTTACATCCATTGAGAATGACAGTAGTTTGTTCATCAACGTATCTCAAAAATCTTTCCAGCTCTCTCTCTTTCGATAACCAGTCAGTGTGAAAGGGAAATAACGTCATACTCTGATCTAGTGGAAACGTCATAAAATAGGCCTACTTCTTATCAGTGCTCGACTTGGACTGAAATAGGTTCCGGTACTCATTTTGGGTGCTGGTACTGGTGTTATATTTAGGTGCAGGAGCTCCACATTACTTTTGAGCTAATATTCTATAAGAGGAACCGGAGCTCAAGCAGTAGAACATTTGAGGTACCGGTACTCAGCTCCGGTGCGCTCCTGCCCAAGTCAAGCACTGCTACTTATTCCTTGAGCAAACAGCCTACAGCTGCACTCTACAAATTAGGGGTTCAACAAGGGTTCTTCTCGGATCCTCAAAGTTCTTCACAAAATCTTAAGGTTGTTGGCACTGAAAATTGCCCCCAAAAGGTTTTTCCAAGAACCCCATAGGAGGTGGGGTTCATCGAGGAACCTCCTTAGTTGGTGGGGGTTCTTGCAGGAACCTAAATGCCCAACTGAAACGTTTGAATTTGTATTTGAAAGGACAGCAGGTGCAGAAACTTAACTGAAAAATGTAAAGATCTCCTCAATTTAAGGTAAGGTTTGTCCCATATATGATCTACATTTATATTGTTTTATGATGATACCATCTATCTTTTCATATTTGTGCAAATCTTTCTCAAACAGAAAAAGGACACAATTCAATGGATATTAATCAACAAAGAGGTAAGACTATGTAGGCTATAAGAACATGTTGAAGGATAGCTGTATTGGGTGCAGATGACTGAACTGCTCACTTTTGTGTATGTGTCTGCAGGAAAACAGACGAGGAGGCATACAAAGGTATGTCAATTGGTATTGGTATGTTATACAGATCACATGTACCAGCTTCCTCCCTTACCTCTTCAATGAAAATCCCATAGGCCTCTACATTATGGACAAGGTATGTGTATGCAAACCCTTATCAAAACAGTTTTTTCATTCACATTTACCACAAAAACCAAGGTATGAATACTGTCGTGTGCATGTTTTGTTAATTATCTGTATAATTACTCTTTTTTGGATTCATAGACTTCACCCTCCCTACACCTCTGATGAATTTAACAGGAAACATGTTCGATCGCCATGCACTGCAAAATCATTCTGGATATGGATACGGAGAACATTAACACACAAAAATTGATACGGCGAACATTTGCCACTAAAATCACAATAAACACTGACAACTAAAATATTGTGTTATTGTTATGCGTATTATTACTACTAATAATAATAATACGAGAAGGGGGTGGTTAAAAAATTAACCCCAAAAGGTTCTTCAAAAGATTATTCGGGCCTCCCGAGTGGTGTAGCGGTCTAAGGCGACGTCACTACAAACCCGGGTTCGAACCCAGGCTGTGTCACAGCCGGCCGTGACCGGGAGACCCATGAGGCGGCGCACAATTGGCCCAGCGTCGTCCGGGTTAGGGGAGGGTTTGGCCGGCCGGGATTTCCTTGTCCCATCGCGCTCTAGCGATTCCTTGTGGCGAGCCGGGTGCCTGCAAGCTGACTTCTGTCGCCAGCTGGACTGTGTTTCCCCTGACACATTGGTGCGGCTGGCTTCCGGGTTACGCGAGCAGTGTGTCAAGAAGCAGTGCTGCTTGGCAGGGACGCATGGCTCTCGACCTTCGCCTCTCCCGAGTCCGTAGGGGAGTTGCAGCGATGGGACAAGACTGAAACTACTTATTGGACATCACAAAATTTGGGAGAAAAAGGGGTACATTTTTTTGTATATATATAAGGTTCTTCAAGGATCCATTAAAAGGGGTTCTTTGAAGAACCCTTTTAAAGGGTTCCTCAAAGAACTTATAGGGGTTCCCCCACAGTTTCACTTTGAAGAACCCGTAAAGGATACTCCAGGAACCTTTTATTTTTATTTAGAGTGTACCTGCAGGCTGCAATGTTTTTATTTGTTGGTTTAATGTAGACTTTTTTACATAGTTGGCAATGGCAATAAAAGTACGTTTTTAGGTTTGTACCATTTTCATTTAGATTTGGATAGAAATTTGATTAACCACATGTCAATGATTTTGAGATATGAAGACTTTATAATAAATTAAATGAAACTGTTCCACAGTGTGCATATGAAAACCATAACTGGCACGCAGATTGATAGAAATTGTCAAATAAATGGGCATTCCACATGAGAAAGGTTGCCAACTCCTCCTGTAGCCTATTACCAGAGAGTAACGGTGGAATCTGATAAAACCAGGAGTGGGAGGAGAATGGTTGGGTCTAGTTAAAAATAAAAATAAATCTGGTTATCTAGATATCTGGCTCCCTCTTGAGTCATGTGTGTTTTATTTCATCAAACAGTAAGCTTAAAGCATCAGATAAGCTCAATGCATATAGTTGAAAAAATACATGTCTAAAAATGAACAGACGACTTTCGGTCAACAAAGACAGCCCTAGTAGATATCAACGGGCTGGATCCATAGTCTCATATAATCTCAGGGTGATAAAGATCCATAACATCCATAGCCTAGTATAATCAATGAATGGCATGTTCACAGTAACCTACACCGTCGTCAAGAGGATCTAGACAGGTGAGACTGACGTGTGTTGTGTCTGACGTCCATAAGATGGGAGGCTGTGTGTAGTAGGCCTATGGGCGGGGGCAGGAGACGTCTGGGGTGTAAGTGGATCTCAGAAGTCCAGACAAACGCATGTCAGTGAGGGATACCTGCCATAGAGGATTCTCCAAGCCCAGCCTTACCCTGACCAATACTGTACTGTCACAGTGCTTCCTAGCCTGACGTAAACCAAACCTCATCCAAAGTCGTCGGCTGTTATGCATCATCAGCATTTCCTCAGTACTGTGATTAATACAGACATGACTAGTAGAGGAAGACAAACTGTATAATCCATCCGCAACTGATTGGTTCAGTCCGAATATTATGGAATACAAGAACATTACGAAATAGACAGGGATAAGAAAAGATGACAGTCTTATTTTGTCCCCAAAATGTAGGAAGTGAGGCGAAGAGGGGGAGTGAGAAATGGAGAGAAAGGCTCAATTATTCAGTGCATCTCCATGGAGATATTTTATTTCCTCTAAGTCATGTCTGTCCATTTCTTTCTGACCCCCCCCCCAACTTCTTCTCTCTTTACCAACACACGCACACATCCAATGATCTACAGTCATGAACGCTTTGTATGAATATGAACATACAAACCCACAAAGTGTAGCCTTTCAGCCCTCAAACCTGGCAAGCACACACACACTGAGTCTAGTCCACTCTGACCGTCTCGAGTTTCGGATATTAAAGCAAAGTAGGACAGCAGACATTGTTGTTGGCCGTCCATTAGCTCCCGCAGCAGTACACACACTCACATACAGGACCACCGACACAGACGTATGATACAGTAGACATAGAGAAGAGAGGAAGAGATAATAGTGATGGGAATGAACTGAACAAGGGTGATGTGAGGGTGATCCGTTGTACGGTATATCGGAAGATTCACTGACGGCTTGACCACTGTTGTCAGTTATATAATCTTCCTCTGGCATTGGTTGATTGAGCACACAGGCAGACAGAGAGATATAGCATAAACCCTTAAAGGTTTTCTAGAAGCTTTATCATTACAAGTGAACTTGGATTCACCCCAAATGGTGTAATAAGATTCCCTCCATGAACAGTGCTCTCTTCACCATCATCAGATAATAAGAACAAACAGTTCAAACGGTCAAGTAGAGCTGGGAGATATAGAAAAAAATCGCTTGAATTTTGATGCGACAAAGATGAATAAAACATGAATGTAAACTACAGTTTTTTGTATTATCCTTTAAACTACGAGAACTGGTTTGATGGTTGTAATTACTCATTAACAAGCAAACTTGTTTCATTTCAAACGTCACATTTCTCTAGTATAGGCTACTTATCGTCACGAACGATAGCAGCAAAATGCCTGCGATAAGTGCTCGTAGCCGATCATTTTCGGTGTATCGTCCCAGCTCTGTGGTCAAGACACAGGATATCCCACAAATCAAATCTACCTCAAGGCAAGACTGACAGGATCTTTACAGGGTGACACAATAATTATATCCCCATCTAGTGATCATAAGTGCAAACTACAACTTTTTATGTGACCCTATGTGACAAAAGTAGGACTGATGAAATGTGCTTGAGTCATCTTTGTTGGATCATGCTGAGACTAGGTGCAGACAGTGAATGTGGCCTTCACACACACACACACACACACACACACATCAACACCATCATCCCAGACCCACTCCAATTCGCATACTGCCCCAACAAATCCACAGATGACGCAATCTCTATTCCACTCCACACTGCCCTCTCCCACCAGTACAAGAGGAACACCTATGTGAGAACGCTGTTCAATGGCTACAGGTCAGCGTTCAACACCATAGTGCCCTCCAAGCTCATCTCTAAGCTAAGGACACTGGGCACGACAAGGCCTCTTCCCCCTCAGGAGACTGAAAAGATTTGTCATGGGCCCTCAGATCCTCAAAAAGTTCTGCAGCTGCACCATTGAGAGCATCTTGACTGGCTGCATCACGGGTGGGTATGGCAACTGCTTGGCATCCGACCACAAGGCATTACAGCGAATAGTGTGCACGGCCCAGTACATCACTGGGGCCAAGCTCTCTGCCATCCAGGAACTCTATACCAGGCGGTAATCAAATGGCTACCCGGACTATTTGCATTGTGTATCCCCCCAACCCCTCTTTTATGCTGCTGCTACACTCCATTTATCATATATGCATAGTCACTTTAACTACACATTCATGTACAGTGGGGCAAAAAAGTATTTAGTCAGCCACCAATTGTGCAAGTTCTCCCACTTAAAAAGATGAGAGAGGCCTGTAATTTTCATCATAGGTACACTTCAACTATGACAGATAAAATGAGAAAATAAAATCTAGAAAATCACATTGTAGGATTTTTAATGAATTTATTTGCAAATTATGGTGGAAAATAAGTATTTGGTCACCTACAAACAAGCAAGATTTCTGGCTCTCACAGACCTGTAACTTCTTCTTTAAGAGGCTCGTCTGTCCTCCACTCGTTACCTGTATTAATGGCACCTGTTTGAACTTGTTATCAGTATAAAAGACACCTGTCCACAACCTCAAACAGTCACACTCCAAACTCCACTATGGCCAAGACCAAAGAGCCTGCACCAGCCTGGTGCAGGTCTACAATTTTGTTTCTGGTGTCCTTTGACAGCTCTTTGGCCTTGGCCATAGTGGAGTTTGGAGTGTGACTGTTTGAGGTTGTGGACAGGTGTCTTTTATACTGATAACAAGTTCAAACAAGTACAAACAAGTACTAAGTAAAAAGTACTTTTTACTTTTTACTTACCTATTGTTCACCTAATACCTTTTTTGCACTGTTGGTTAGAGCCTGTAAGTAAGCATTTCACGTGACAAATAAACTTTGATTTGATTTGTGTCCGAGAAAGGTCCTAAAAATGGTCAAATATCCCAGACACCCAAGTCATAGACTGTTCTCACAGCTATCGCAGGGCAAGCGATACCGATGCACCAAGTCTGGAACCAACAGGACCCTGAACAGCTTCTACCACCAAGCCAGAAGAATTTGTTCTTAACTGACTTTCCTAAATAAAGGTTAAATAAAAAATATTCAAATAAAATAAAAAGAAGACTGCTAAATAATGAAATAGTTAACCAAATAGCTACCCGGATTATCTGCACTGACCCTTTATGCACTAACTTTTTTTGACTCATCAGATAAGCTGCTGCTACTGTTTATGATCTATCCTGTTGCCTAGCCCCTTTATTCCTAGTTATATAGCTTGGGCTCTCAGGGTGTTCTGAGGTTGTGTGTATGGGGCCTCTGTTGACGTGTGTTTTAAGTAACAGACATAATTAACCTATAGCGTGGCCTTCCAACTCCCCTTTTCCCGGTCCAAATTGCTCACATCCCCTTTCCCTCTTTCTCTGTGTCCCCTCCACACGTACTCTCTCGCCCCTGTCTCTTTTTACATGTCATCATTACTCTTCTTCCCATCCTCCCCCTCTTTGAAGCTTGCCCATTTTCTCTGTATGCCCTCCTTCCCTCTTCCTCCTCTCTGTCCAATCTCTCTTTTAATTGTGGATTCCTCGTTGGGTTCATTCTATCCCTCCCTCTACTTTTCTATGTGTCCTCCACAAAAATGGTCTTTCTTTTCACAAACTTAAATTCAAATTCAAACGCTCGCTCTCTCGTTCTCTCTGTTTCACTTTTTTCCTCACTTTTCCAGTGTCTTTCCTGCTCCCTTCATAGCCATGGAAACCGGGAGACTGTGTGCATGCAGGTCCCCATGGCAACAGGGGAATAGGGCCGAGCCAGGCTAAGAGATGTCCTTTGAGCTGCCTGGTGAAATTTTTGTTGAGCAAGAGCTCAGGCAGGCAGTTGCCTAGACGCCTCAATTCCATGCAGGCACCTTATATCTGGGGCCTCAGTACATACTGTATGTAAATACATTTCCCCCCACTGCATCCACACACCCGGATACACTCTACCTCCAGCCGACATTTACACATAGGCTATACCAGTCAGCAAATATCCAAATCCCTCAAGGCAAGACAGCTGCCTGAAAATAATTCAGAACTCGACAAATTATCCACGATAGCAGGAGATCTTGTTTTTGAACTGTTTTTAAATTACTGTTCCTTTCATGTGACAAATGTAGCCTATGTTCCCATGTGACATACAGATGCTCAACCTCAGCTGCTTCTAATGCTTCCAATTTCCACGTGCCAATCTGTGACCAAACCGATTTTGGTCAAATGATTGTGGTCAAATGAGTTCAATTTAACCCAAACAATACAGAATATTAGAATTATGAAACAGTCACCATAGCATGTAGTTTAGCTTGTATTGATTCTCACGTCATCCTCATCCTCAGTTGCATCAGAAATGAAAACCAATAGGAAATATAAGACTGCATTGCCTCCTTGAATAAAGATGATAGATCTGTATTCTGCACCCACCACACAACAACGTTGCCTTAACGTTTGAGCCAAGACGTCAGTCAAAGGTCCTGCTGCCAACAGCGAGCCAAGAACTCTCTCTCATAATCAAACCACAACAGTCTGACACAGACACAGCCTTTCCTCTACCCACCCACTCACTTATACACACACACACGCACACAATCCTGAAAGACTTTTGCACACATACACACACAGCCCAAACCCTGGCAGGCTGGCACCACAACACATCAGGACAGCTGTGAATTCCAGCTCTTAGAACCAGAGGACGACCACAACTGTCAACTGACCAGTACGGCCGAAACCTCAAAAACATTGGTTCAAATGAGAAACAAGGGTTCAAAAAAGAAAACACAGTGTCTCACCGGAAACGCATGTCACAACTGATTCAAGCCAACAGGCAATAAAATAAAGACCTGTTTGTAGCTTTAGCATGACAGTTGACATCGCGTCACATGTAAACCGTGACGAATGGACTGCCGTTTTTCTTCTCACACTCCTCCTCCTTCCTCCCTCCTTTTTCTTGACCTCTGACCAGGAATTTGTTGACTGCCTCCTCTCTCCTTCACACTGGTTAGTATACACAGCTGAATCCTGATAAATGCACTTATAGTGCATTCGGAAATTATTCAGACCCCTTGACTTTTTACAGATATTGTTAAATTACAGCCTTGTTTTTTTCCTCGTCAATCTACACACAATACCCCATAATGATGAAGCGAAAATAGGTTTTTAGAAATGTTTTCAAATTTACTAAAAAAAAAAAATTATTCAGACCCTTTACTCAGTACTTTGTTGTTGCACCTTTGGCAGCGATTACAGCATCGAGTCTTCTTGGGGATGACGCTAGAAGCTTCACACACCTGTATTTGGGGAGTTTCTCTGCAAATCTTCTCGAGCTCTGTCAGGTTGGATGGGGAGCATCACTGCACAGCTATTTTCAGGTCTCTCCAGAGATGTTTGATCAGATTCATGTCCAGTTTCTAGCTAGGCCACTTAAGGACATTCAGAGACTTGTCCCAAAGCCACTCCTGCGTTGTCATGGTTGTGTGCTTAGGGTCGTTGTCCTGTTGGAAGGTGAACCTTCGCCCCAGTCTGAGGTCCTGAGCGCTCTGGAGCAGGTTTTCATCAAGGATCTCTCTGTACTTTGCTCCGTTCATCTTTCCCTCGATCCTGACAAGTCTCCCAGTTCCTGCCGCTGAAAAACATCCTCACAGCGTGATGCTGCCACCACCATGCTTCAACGTAGGGATGGTGCCAGGTTTTCTCCAGACGTGGCGCTTGGCATTCAGGCCAAAGAGTTCAATCTTGGTTTGATCAGAACAGAGAATCTTGTTTCTCATGGTCTGAGTCCTTTAGGTGCCTTTTGGCAGACTCCAAGTGGGCTGTCATGTGCCTTTTACTGAGGAGTGGGTTCCATCTGGCCACTCTACCATAAAGGCCCGAATGGTAGAGTGCTGCAGAGATGTTGTCCTTCTGGAAGGTTCTCCCATCACCACAGAGGAACTCTGGAGCTCTGTCAGAGTGACCATCGGGTTCTTGGTCACCTCCCTGACCTAGGCCCTTCTCCCCCAATTGCTCAGTTTGGCCGGGCGGCCAGCTCTAGGAAGAGTCTTGATGGTTCCAAACATCTTCTGTTTGATGGAGGCTACCATGCTCTTGGGGACCTTCACTGCTGCAGAAATGCTTTGGTACCCTTCCTAGATCTGTGCCTCGACATAATCCTGTCCCGGAGCTTCCTTCGACCTCATGGCTTGGTTTCTGCTCTGAAATGCACTGTCAACTGTGGGACCTTATACAGACAGCCTTTCCAAATCATGCCTAATCAATTGAATTTACCACAGGTGGACTCCCAATAAAGTTGTAGAAACATCTCAAGGATGATCAGTGGAAACAGGATGCACCTGAGCTTAATTTCGAGTCTCATAGCAAAGAGTACATACTTACGTAAATAAGGTATTCTGTTTTTTACTTGTAATAAATTTGCAAAAAAAAATAAAGAATCTGTTTTCACTTTGTCATTATGGGGTATTGTGTGTAGATTGATGAGGAAAAACAATTATTTAATACATTTTAGAATAAGGCTATAACGAAACAAAATGTGGGAAAAATCAAGGGGTCTGAATACTTTCAGAATGCACTGTAAGTGCAACCTGTTTAAGTGTTACCCTGTGCTAATTAAGTGTTAAAATGTTTTGTTTAAGTGGATTGCAGTTCACCAGTCACAAGTTAAATTTTAAAAAAAATTGATTCCTCAGTCTGGATATCTGCATGTTCGCTGCTTAAGTGCATGATTCACAACAGTTATCAGGAGTCGACTAGCTTCTGTTACACACCACATCAATCCATCTCTTTTGTATGCATCTATTTTAGTGCACGACAACCCCACTGGGCACACACTTGGTGAAAACGTTGTGAAATTACGTTGAACCAATGTGGAATAGACGTTGAATTGACGTCTGTGCCCAGTGGGACACTGACTGTGTTTGTAAAGAGCAATGAAGTTAGCAGAAATAGCAGGCGAAGAGCAGCTTGCATGCATTGAGTAAACAACCGCAGCATACATAACCAATCTTTGTTCACTGTGTCTCAGTCGCTCATTCCATTCCATCACAAACACTTTAATCTCTTATAAAACCCAAGCTGGAACAATGACAGGTTCACTGACGAAAAGTGTTTTTTTAAATCCTCAAGCCATAAACCTGACAGATATCTTTGGAGCGGTATCACACGTCTTTAGTGAAAGTATACAGTATTAACAAAATATATATGCCTAGTTGCTGCTAATTGGACAACTGCTATGATATGATATGTTTTTTGCACCCAAGGCTAGTACAATGCACTCCCAACCCACATCCATGAGGGTAAAGTGGGATGGAGAGATCCTAGCCACATCCTCCAAACTCCCTCCAGTGCAGCACAATAACTACAAAGATAGCTAGTTCTTGAAGTAGATCAAGATGAAACCTGACAACATTCCCATGTGTAATAAAATGTTGAGGTTATAATGAAAACCGTTGCCACGCATTTGTCTCCAGTCTTCCCCCACTGAAGGGGGACCATTATCATTTCCCATCTCTGCATGTAAACCCTGCCATTTCCAGTTGAGTGTTGCAGTAGTATACATCTACCAAAACGTCTTACCTGCAACACGCACCACCGCCCTCTCCGCCGGGTCCAGCACCGAGTCCTGGGTCTTCCTCTTCCTCCTCTCTCCTCTCTCGTGTCTGGACGGTCGGTTCCAAGGTAGGGTGTCCCCAGGAGGGCCCTGGGGTCCGGACGGGCAGGGGGACAGGGAACCCCCCGAGCGCTCGCTACGCAAAGACCGCTCGCTCCTCTCGCTAACGTAGGAGCGCTCGCTCAGTGTCTCCTCGTCCGAGGACTCCATCACGCCGGAGGGTTGGAAAAAGAGCGGGGCTGGAGTAAAAGAGGAGGAGAAGAAATGGGGAGGAGTGTAGGGGAGGGGGTATAAATAAGGTCAGGACAAAAGGGGGGAAGAAAGAAGAGAGGAAAGAGGAGGGAAAGAAAGGAAGTATGAGAGATAGGCCATGCTGTATAATTCATCATCCACGGTGTAATCTGCCATAGCTCACGAATAATGCAAGGTCTCGTGTAATTCGTCTAGGTCACCGTGGTTATAACACGATGGTGATGACGATAGGGAGGAGGACGGAGGAAGAATTAGGTTAACAGAACAGCCAGGTCTCAATGACGCTCAACGAGTTTGACGAGTGCTAATTCATATGACAGAAGACCATTACTCAACTGTCAAGATGGAGATGATTGACATAAAGGCGAAGAGGTTGGCTAGACATCACAATGTCACTGGAGCTCTGTAGTGAAAACACCTCCAACTTCAATCAATAGTCAATGAAGGACAAGGACAGGAAACTTTAGAGCAGCATGACTTCCTTTACTCTACACTCATGATAGATGATTGACAGGTGGGTCTTGGGAGTCATGATGATGATGGTTCAACGGACATTGCTGCTGAGTCACTGAGGTAATGATGTGGAAAGACCAAGGGACAGGTTGATCGAATACACTCACTCCGGGATCTATTAATACAGTCTGGGTCCTGGTCGATACTGGACTCTCTACCCGAGTCATACAGAGTGAGGAGCACTGAGTTCTTCTGTGATCAGCTGGATGTGTATGGGACCCACGGGAACATGGACTACGGCTCTGTCCATCGTATTGGGGATCAATAAAACTGACCTCAGCGCAGTGGTGTCTTGGGACTTTGAATGGGTTTTACTGTCTAAAGACTTACCCTGGAATAGCCCAGCCCATTCTATGCTAAATGACTGACACAATTTGATTCTGGTATTGTTCAGCTATTTTTCAGACTATTCCTTTGCAGTTTTACGTCTCATGGGGGTCCTAGTTGACCACAAAACCACCACGGTTTTCCATCTATCTAAATAAGGAAAGGTATTTTAAAAAGGAGTGTTGGGATTCCATCCATAATCAGCCATTTGCAAATAACTGAAATTATACAAAGTCCTTACTACTACAGCTGTGGTTAGGTAGTGGAAATATTTCATTGAGATGTGAGTAGTAAGTCAAAGAAGCTAGCTACTATTTCCATCTGTGATAACTGTGGTGAATTTCCCTGTACAAGTCTAGCCCTGGGCAGAACGCCTGCCCTATTTCCTCCAGCATGTCTCTTGGGGTACCAGGGAGGGGTTAACCCTTCCCAGCATCCTCAGCGTGCACTTGGATCACTCAGTTTCCCTGCTGCTGCCTGACAGAGTGTTGGTTCTGAGGCGACCGGAGCCAGTGGTTTATAAATAGACAGAATGGGGGTTCAAAGCCACACTGTGTCATTATGGCTTTGTGTGGTATCGCGTGAACGGAAAAGACAGCTTCTGAAAGAAAAACCAGAAAACCCCCAAAATAAAGTCATATTACAATCATTTCCTTTCCAATACAGCCCCCTCTGTTCTCTCTCGCTCTGTCGCAGTCCTCTTCCCTCTCTTTCAGTCTTCTTCTCTTTCACTGTCTCAGTTCTCTTCTCTCTTCCCTCTCACTCGGTCTCTGTCCTCTTCCCTCTCTCTCCCCCTGACAACAGTTGTTGGAGTTGGACCGTGTATGGATGCAGAACAGTTGACTGGGTTAATTTATAACTTGGCCTCTGGATTTGCATGGCCATGGATACAAGGTGTTCCCATCCACAGCCGGGACTGATGATTCCAAAACAGCATTCCTTCATAGCCTTTGGACCGACTAAACGATTAACAGCTGTTGAATCCTCATTGATAGTTGAACAGGCAGCGGGGTTACCTATAGGCATAAAGGCATATAATCCACACGGTGTTGTGTACGTGCATGAATATTCTTGGAGACAGTTGAGCGATCCTCATAGATATAGGCCCCCAGCTATGAGTAACACTGACACAATGACTAGACTCTCAACTCCCCCTCACTGGCGATCCAGACACGCTCCGATACTGAGAGCCACTGTCAAAAGTCACAGCTAATGAGGTGCTGCTGGAGTTGACTGTCTGAGGGAATGAACATGGGAGGGAGACAGGAGAGCGTGTGTGTGTACTGCATATGCAGGTTAGCGTTTTTCTTGTTCTGGAGGCAGCTCTCCAGAGTGGTCACTAGCTAGCACAGCCAAAAAAGTAACAAAATCAGACTTTAAACCTAACCCTAAACACACTGCTAACCCTAATACCTAGCCCTAACATTCGATTAAGACCAAAAAGCTCATTTTGTTTTCATAAATGTTTACAATATAGCCACTTTTGACTTTGCAGCTGGCCTATCTAGGGGAAATCGCTCAGTTCTGCCCCCAGGACAAGACTCACGTCAATTAACATCAACCTGCACTGTGCATGCTGTGTGTGTGTGAGTGTGTGTAAAATCTATGATAGTGAAATCATACGTCATGTTCCGATCATCTCACTCCAAGCTGTGATCAATATTTCCAGAAGAGCAAACTGTCATATCCCTTTTATCAAGAGGATGCTCTCCTGAAAGAATGCTGGGGTCAGCGATGGAAGCATGCGTTGCTCTCAGGGAAGTACTCAATGTATCCTCTGAGAAATCTGTTTTATCGGTTGTTCAAATAACCTTCAAGAACAGCACTATATTGATTGATTTATCGTACCGCACACACCGTCTGTTATGTTGTGTAGCTACCGGTATAATGATGCTGCGGGACTATAATGATGATGTCTCTCTGGTGTC
This sequence comes from Salvelinus alpinus, assembly GCF_045679555.1. NCBI lineage: Eukaryota > Metazoa > Chordata > Actinopteri > Salmoniformes > Salmonidae > Salvelinus > Salvelinus alpinus. The sequence goes on along the minus strand of NC_092114.1, from coordinate 40,813,907 downwards.
CCTGCCCATCATGACAAGACACACAGTGCATATCAAAGAGCTGTGGGATAAAATGAGGAAATTCAGAGACAAATGGCCAGATCCGATCTTGTAGACAGACAGACAGCTGGCAGGAAGACGGACAGACAGGCAGGCAAGTAGATACAGACAGATGGGCAGGCAGGCAGACAGAGATAGTGATAGATTGTTAATTGAGACAGATGTCTAGTTGACACAGTACTGTCTGACATTGCTTTTTGTTTTACTGCAAAGCCAACACAGAGTAGTTGATGGTGCAGCCTCAGCACATTGTATTCCATATGGTTTCACAATGGTGGTTTCCGATTCCTGAATATTTCATGTGAAAAGGGGGTGTGTCCATGTGCACTGCAGCTGAAAAGGGCGTGAGAGTAGTAGCTATACTCTTTGGCAATGAGTATGAAGTATCACACTGGAATAGGAGAAAATGTGCCAATGGTTTAAAATGGGATATAAATGACTACTTGACTGTTTACCTCGACTAGTGTGGGGCTAGATTGACAAACTGCCCGAATGTTAGCTAATGATTTATGATCATCACAAGGCTGCTCACAACAGGGAAATACATATGGCCATCTGGTGTGTGAATAGACGGGTGACTCCTGTATCTTGCTTTCACCTCTAGCACAGATTTTTGTTATATTTTCCAGACAGCCTTCAGCGTGAAGAAGGCTGAAAATAAGACGACTTGTGTAAAAACAGACTGTAGTACATTCATTGATGCCGCTCTAGGGACGTCTTTGATGAGTGCGCGGTCCCCATGGTATTATTACGGATAATTAATGGTCGATCAATAAAATGATCCTATTCAGGGACACCTTCTATTCAGAAATCGAACATAAATTACACAATAGCTTGAATAAACAGCTCTTGCACAAGGCTATGGATTTATAGAAATCACAATAGACCATAGGCATAAGAATGTGCGTTATGAGGAAAAGCGAGGCAAGGGCTTTAATATGTAGCGGAAACGGTATGCATGAGCGATCATAGATCGATCCTATTTCGAAATGTAGTGGGGAGCGACGGCAAGGAGCATACTGGGGCCCTTTGTCCACACTGCCTGCATAACGGGCTAATAACATTTATCCATGTGTGATGCCGGTGTTAACAAAATGCGTTTTGTGTCACTCTCATTAGTAGAATAACGTTGTTAGGCTATTCGACCTACAAACCCATTCTCATTTCTCCTTTCCAAGCACAAAGCATCTCACCCAGGAGAGCATGGATTTAAAAAATCGATTTTGATAGGCTATAATAAAACGATAGGCCTATCTGACCAAAATAATATTAACTCTCTGTACATTAGTATTTATATCCTAATGAATTAATTACACCAATCATTTTATGAATTGCATAAACATCAACTTTTTACTATGCAATTATTAAGAACAGATATTGAATAAGGGAATAGTTTTACCACATCGGTAATACAAATGCAACTGAAAATCAACCATAATACATGTATTATATCATATGTATTTCACAATCTCAGACGTCTGGCAATATGATTCAGACTACACATGGTGTGTTCCACGACATCGAAACCTTACCGGAGAATAGCGGTCCTCGAGTCGGAATATTTTACAGGGTTACAGAGACAGGGATGCTGTGGCTCTTCGAGTCGCCCTCCTCGCGACAAGCGTCTTTCCTCTTTCGGAAGCACGTTTAGGTACAGACGGTCTGATCAGGGCTGCTACTCAGCCGTTTGTACTGACCCGGGACAAGGAAGCGATGAATACCACGACTGTGATTCGGTAATGGCTGTCTATTCCCCTCCTTCCCTCTCCCTCCTTTTCTCCCGTTCTTTCCTGTCTCTACAACCCCCACCTCACTCTCTTCACTCTCTAGCCCTCACTCTCGCTCTACTGACCTCATCAACGGGTAGGCTATATCAAGGGTTTAACATTTAACCCATAGCTATTGGAGAGGAGATGTTAAGTGTCGCGGAAATGGAAATTCGGTGTGTTCTAACTTCAGCTACGCTACTCGCTCGCGGCCAACGCGCACAACGCACGCTATTTTTTGGGAAGAAAGAGGCGTTTACTTTTGGCATATTTGTGGATGCATAGCAACCACGAAATAGCTGTGTTTAGCTACTGCTTTTGTAACAGGTCTTGCTTTGTCTTTGCATGGGCATGTGATCATATTAATCCTTAATCCTTTGATCTATCACCCCTGTTTCTCCTGACCCCTCCTCCCCCCATCTCCAATATGTATTTATGCAACTAAATAACTACATATTTTCTGATTTTTTAACGACCCTCCCAGACCTACAGGTCCAGCTTGTCCGGCCGGGAGAATAGCTTGCAAGAATGGTTCTCCCTGGATAACCATCGGCCACGATATACACGGACCCTCCCTCCCTCCGCGGAGCTGTCAGAGAACGACGGAATGCTGTCCAACAGTTCAGGATTAACTAGGCTCGCTGTTGATGTTTTAATCAAACAAAGGCTAAGGCCAATTCTGTGTGACTGGCCATATGAAAAGCAGTGCAATTTTGCAACCTAGACCGGAGACTTGCTTCAGAAGATAAAAGGTCGCATAACGTTTGGCTGTAATATGCAACAGGCTGCTTAACTTTACTGACATAATAAAACAATCTCCTGTCCTTTAAAATCCCCTTTGTTAATCAAAATAAGGGAAGAACGCATTTCTGTAATTGACAATAAATCAGGTCAACTGCAAGGCAATAAAGCAGCACAATAGGCCTATAGTTTTGTAAAAGAAAATGCAGTGCCCAGACAGGCCAAAATCCCCTTATCCAAACACTTTATTAAAACCTTGTGATGACTAGCCTAGACCAACCATACCGTTGCCTTTTCACCTTGTCCCACGGCCTAGACACAATGTCACCACCAGACTCTGAAATGAATCAGAATAGTAACGTGCAACACTTTGGCGGGAGTCAGGCCATGAGGCAATCTTTTGGCACTTCTGAAAAATCCAGCTCCTACCCGCGCCCCTCCCTCCACACACTTCATCAAAACGGTTTATCGGCTATACTGTGACAGCATTGGTATCTCTTCATTTTTGTAAATAACCCTTGTGACTAAGGCAGAGGCTAAACTCACTCCATAATACTTAATTCGCCACTCCATATCAGCAAGTAATAAACCCTTTATTTGTGTTGCCACTAAACGCGATGGACATCACTAACTTTTGTCAAGCATTGTAACAGAAGCCTATTTACTTCAAATATGATTTGACACGATTAGGTAGATGGTAGATTGTGTAGTATTTACTTGGCTCTTGGCGCCACCTTGTGTTGACATGGAGGATCTCGTAATCTTATTAGGGCTAGTGAAACACTTGGTAATTTAATTGGGATTTCAGAGTGCATTCATTCATATTTGAATTTCATTAGGAGAAGCTGATCAACTAATAGATCAACTCTGATATTTACCAGAATTAGGTGTTTAGAGTTGAGTGGGGTTCAGATATCATCAACCCCACACTTCCAAGCAAGGCTGGTTTATAAGGATATTTCTGATTGTCATTTCTGGAAGTCTCATATGTTTAGTTTTTTCAAGGATATTAAATACGCTGGTTATATCGTCTGTAGTGCTGTAGTACTTCAACTGTAGCTATTTTTGTCCTTAAACAAGTAGGCTAATTTGAAATCATTTCATTTTTCTAACAAATACATTCACGCTCAAAACATATCGTCTTGTACTGTGTAGTTAAGCATGGTATTACAAATAATTGAATAAAATCGGTAGTATTAACACACTCAAAACCAAGATCACAAATATAGTGAACAAACTTAAACCTGAGTGCACATATCATAAATCACCTTCACATTTCTGTCCCTTTCTTCCAGTCATCTCACCCTACACTGTACCTAAAAAAGGAGAAAGAGAAAGTCATACAAGGTTCATGGTCAATAACATTTATTTGCAAACTTGCAAATTGGACACAAACAATAAAGTGATATCTGAATAACAATTATTATACACAAGTTGGGGGGGACACCTTGTGGTCAACAAGGTCAAAAGGAGTCAAGGCCTGTCATCAGCCTGAGCGCCGGTGTGGTGCGGTGGGGTCTGGTAGGTTCCCTCCTTCACCATCTTGTCCCGCTGCTTACGGATCTCGTACAGCCTCTTGTGCTACAGACAGAGAGAGAGCAATCCACGTCAGACACTTAGTTGTGAGAGAGGCTCTCAAACGTTTTTGGGGGTGCATGCTCAGAACTTCTTAAGGAGGTATTGGTGTGTTTTTTCAGCTCATTGCTGATCAAAACCACAATTCTCTTCATTCATCAACTCAATGTATTTTTAACAACAAAAACTGTCAAAACAAAAGCATTTCCTATAGTCTTGACGCTCTTAAATTTGGTAATCAACACCAAAGCTTCCACCTTCTCCAACTATCAATGAAGTCAATGAAAAAACAACAGGTGGAGCTGTAAAGGATGGACTAGGGGTGTGAACGTTTTAAAAAGGTAAAATGTTAACAAAAATGGGACGTTAAGATAAGAAGAAAAAAATGTTTTAAGTCAATGCAGAACAGCATAATTGGTAAATTTTCGCAAAAATAAGTGTTGAAGCGCGAAGCTCAACCGAAAGTATTCAGACCCCTTGACTTTTCCCACACTTTATGTTACAGCCTTAGTCTAAAATTGATTAGTTTTTTCCACTCATTAATCTACATACAAAACCCCATAATGACAAAGCAAAAATAGGTTTTTAGACATTTTTGTAAATGTTAAAAAAAAATGTTTACAGAAATATAACATTTACATAAGTATTCAGACCCTTTACAGAGTACATTGCTGTAGAACCTTTGGCAGCGATTACAGCCTCGGGTCTTCTTGGGTATGACACTACAAGCTTGGCACACCTGTATTTGGGGAGTTTATCCCATTCTTCTATGCAGATCATCTCAAGCTCTGCCAGGTTGGATGGGGAGCGTCGCTGCACAGATATTTTCAAGGACATTCAGAAACTTGTCCCGATGCCACTCCTGCGTTGTCTTGGCTGTGTGCTTAGGGTTGTTGTCCTGTTGGAAGGTGAACCTTTGCCCCAGTCTGTTCTGAGTGCTCTGGAGCAGGTTTTCATCAAGGATCTCTCTGTACTTTGCTCTGTTCATCTTTCCCTCGATCCTGACAAGTCTCAGTCCCTGCCGCTGAAAAACATCCCCACAGCATGTTGCTGCCACCACCATGCTTCAGCGTAGGGATGGTGACAGGTTTCCTCTAGACGTGACGCTTGGCATTCAGGCCAAAGAGTTCAATCTTGGTAACATCAGACCAGAGAATCTTGTTTCTCATGGTCAGAGTCCTTTAGATGAATTTTGACAAACTCCAAGCGGGCTGTCGTGCCTTTTACTAAAGGAGTGGCTTCCGTCTGGCCACTCTACCATAAAGGCCTGATTGATGGAGTGTTGCTGAGATGGTAGTCCTTCTGGAAGGTTCTCCCATCTCCACAGAGAAATTCTGGAGCTCTGCCAGAGTGACCATCGGGTTCTTGGTCAGCTCCCTGACTAAGGCCCTTCTCCCCAGATTTCTCAGTTTGGCCAGCTGTAGGAAGAGTCTTGGTGGTTCCAAACTTCTTCATTTGAGAATGATGGAGGCCACTGTGTTCTTTGGGACCTTCAATGCTGGAGAAATGTTTTGGTATCCTTCCCCAGATCTGTGCCTCGGCACAATCCTGTCTCGGAGCTGTATGGACAATTCCTTCAACCTCATGGCTTGGTTTTTGCTCTGACATGCACTGTCAACTGTGGGACCTTATATAGACAAATGTGTGCCTTGCCAAATGCTGTCCAATCAATTGAATTTACCACAGGTGGACTACAATCAAGTTGTTGAAACATCAATGGCAACAGGATGCACATAAGCTCGATTTCGAGTCTCATAGCAAAGGGTCTGAATACTTATGGAAATAAGGTATATATTTCTTTTTTTGTAAGAAATTAGCAAAAATGTGTTACAATTTCCTTCCCTCTGCAGTCCAACTCATCCCAAACCATCTCAATTGGGTTGAGGTCGGGTGATTGTGGATACCAGGTCATCTGATGCAGCACTCCATCACTTTCCTCCTTCAAATAGCCCTTACACAGCCTGAAGGAGTGTTGGGTCATTGTCCTGTTGAAAAACAAATGATAGTCCCACTAAGAGCAAACCAGATGGGATGGCGTATCGCTGACGAATGTTGTGGTAGCCATGCTGGTTAAGTGTGCCTTTTGTCAGAATTCTAAATAAATCACTGACAGTGTCACCAGCAAAGCACACACCATCACACTTCCTCCTCCATGCTTCACAGTGAGAACTACACATGCGGAGATCATCCGTTCACCTACTCTGCATCTCACAAAGACACGGCGGTTGGAACCCAAAAACTCAAATTTGGACTCAACAGACCAAAGGACAGATTTCCACCGGCTAATGTCCATTGCTCGTTTTTCTTGACCCAAGCAAGTCTCTCCTTCTCATTGGTGTCCTTTAGTAGTGTTTTTTTTTGCAGCAGTTCGAACATAAAGGCCTGATTCACGCAGTCTCCTCTCAACAGTTTATGTTGAGATGTGTCTGTTACTTGAACTCTGTGAAGCATTTATTTGGGCTGGCTGCTATTTCTGAGGCTGGTAACTCTAATGAACGTATCCTCTGCAGCAGATGTAACTCTGGGTCTTTCTTTCCTGTTGTGGTCCTCATGAGAGCCAGTTTCACCATAGCGCTTGATGGTTTTTGCAACTGTACTTGAAGAAACTTTCAAAGTTCTTGAAATTTTCCGTATTGACTGACCTTCATGACTTAAAGTAATGATGGACTGTCGTTTCTCTTTGCTTATTTGAGCTGTTCTTGCTATAATATGGACTTGGTATTTTACCAAATAGGGCTATCTTCTGTATACCGCCCCTACCTTGTCACAACACAACTGATTGGCTCAATCGCATTATGAAAGAAATCCCACAAATTCACTTTTAACAAGGCACACCTGTTCATTGAAATGCATTCCAGGTGACTACCTCATGAAGCTGGTTGAGAGAATGCCAAGAGTGTGCACAGCTGTCATCAAGGCAAAGTGTGGCTACTTTGAAGAATCTCAAATACAAAATATATTTTATATAATATACTTTTTGGGTTACTACATGTTTCCATATGTGTTATTTCATAGTTTACGTCTTCACTATTATTCTACAATGAGGAAAATAGTAAAAATAAAGAAAAACCCTTGAATAAGCAATGTCCAAACTTTTGACTAGTACTGTCTATGGAACATTTAACAGTTATGCTATTGATTATAGAGCAAATTAAGTTGGAGTTTACTCTCTCCTTTACTCTCTCTCTCTCCTCTCACTTTTGTTAAACAATTAAGGCAATGGCTGTTTTCTTGTCTCCTAACTCTGCTGCTACGTCCGCCGCATTGTCCTCAACACCAATATGCTGGTTAACTTTGCTATTACGCACATAGCATCATGGTCTAGGAAAAGGTGCGAATTCAACAGTGCATTGATGTTTCAGAACCACGGACAGTGACCGCTATGAAATGCGGGAGAAAGCGCATTTGTTATAAAATAATATAATTTTTATTAGTGTTGCACCATTGTCCTTAACCATATACAACTTCAATAGCACATGCCTAAGAGTGATGGACTGTGCCATCCCCACGGCCTCCACAATGGATTAGTCCACTCAGACAGGTGTCTTGTACACCATGATATTTTTATTATTGTTTTTGCTACTGCTCGACTAAAGAAATCTCGGTCGACCAACAGCCTATCGACCAAACAATGGACCAGTCGACTAAATGGGGTCAGCCCCATGCGAGTGTTTGTGTTCTCAGAAGTACGGCAACTAATCAGTCTCCTCCAAAAATACAGAATCTTAGGAGTCGATTCCGGTAGGAATATTGACACTGCAAGGAGTCGAGGAATCAATTATTTTAGAGTCGACTGTCCACTACTACGTCATCATCGTTAACAGTTGGAAAAATGGCTGAGAAAGGCAAGCGACAGCATCAGTCCCGTATGGCAATACTTTGATAATTTAAATGATAAGGAATTGCAAACTTTTCAAGGTGGAATTGAAGGACAATAATGGTAGTACAGGTGCAATGCTTAAACATCTGAAAGGGACGCACCAAGAGACCCAGACAGTTGCTGCCAGCAGCGCAGCTGCATTATGAAGTCACGTGACATTTTATGCATTTTTCTTAGCGTTTTAATGTACATGTAAACATACATTTTCCATTTGTCACATCCCTAGGATGGACACCCATGTAGGAGGACAAGCAGTTATTTTATCAGACATGGATATCAACTGACAACTCCTCAACAGGTCTTGGTTGATGAAATCACAAGTGTTTATTGGGAAAGGACATGAAAATCACACACACAATCAATCTTCACAGTTCACACACACTCTTAAGCGCAGATATCCTACACTCACCGTCTTCTCTCTGTGCATGCACTCATAGAAGTCCTCAAACTCAAGCTTGCATTCCTTCTTGGCACGGGTCTGACCAATGCCATCCGCACACTCGATCCACTCCTTCTCAAAGGCGTGGCAGCGGGGTGCCCGTTTGCATGGTTGCTCTCCACCCTGGATCAACATCCATTTGTCTATGTTGATGCCCAACTTCCCCTGGAGGTCGATGAACGGCATGATGCTGCAGGAGGGGGGGAAGAGAGAAGAGCAAGAGTGATGCTAAAGGTTTCTGATTAGAAAGGGGTCTTTCTGTGGCATCGTGGTTTTGGAAAGGGGTCTTTCTGTGGCATCGTGGTTTTGGCAATGCAAGTGTTTTCCTTAGTCATTGTGGCCATAATAACAAAGGGTGCATTCACTAACGTTAGGAACCAAGAGGAAGCAAACAGAATTTGTAGGGTGTTCATCAATAAAATTATTAATTTATTCAAGGTTTATACAAATGTCCATTCAGTCAGAAAAACAGCAGTCCAAACCCCATGTCTCTACCATATATGGTTCAAAAGTTAAGACTATCTACTCTGAGAATTTAGCATGTTTAGACTGACTGGAACGCCATCACAGTGGTCACTTCAGCAATAAGGCTATATATTTATTTACAAAGCTAACAGACTCGATTTCAATATCCACCCCCGGCGAAGACAATCTGTTCTTGTTATGATTGTGTATTTCTGACTCTTTCCGTTTAAATTGCCATAGAAACTGCCCCTCAACGTAGATTATTCCCAGTTATAGGCAATGAAAGACAAGGATCTGGAGATGAAAATGACAAAGGTATCAAGTTGATTTTGATTGGTCCAACTAGCGGAAACACCTCCAAATGGTACCACCTCACAACACCAAATATGGAAGAGACACAAAAGTCTAAACGGTCGATATATTTTTTATTATTGTTTTTGCTACTGCTCGACTAAAGAAATCTCGGTCGACCAACAGCCTATCGACCAAACAATGGACCAGTCGACTAAATGGGGTCAGCCCCATGCGAGTGTTTGTGTTCTCAGAAGTACGGCAACTAATCAGTCTCCTTCAAAAATACAGAATCTTAGGAGTCAATTCCGCTAGGAATATTGACACTGCAAGGAGTCGAGGAATCCATTATTTTACAGTCAACTCTCCACTACTACGTCATCGTCGTTAACAGTTGGAAAAATGGCAGAGAAAGGCAAGCGACAGCATCAGTCCCGTATGGCAATACTTTGAGAATTCAAATGAGAAGGAATTGCAAAATGGTCACAGCAAATTAACGTTCATATTTCCTCAACACTGTCAAATACAAATATATTAAGGTTATAATACTGTAGAGAACAATATAATGATTCATTCTATGTCATTTATAATGACATAAGACAAAGAAAACGACGTTGTGACATTCATTTCGTAGCACCCTCTTGAATTGCCCCATTTTCGCTACATTGTACAGTGAGTGAACGCAACAGAAGTTTTTAGTTGAAAAACGTTTTGCAACTTTCTTCTTCGAGGTTTAGCGGTGGTTGGCATCCAATTTGTTGCATTTCCGCCACCTACTAGACTGGAGTACAACTCCCTTATACTTTACTTGAAAAATAAAGATGTATTAAATAAATACCCTACCATCTAACACTATACTCACTAATTTCAAAATGATATAAAATAAAAATAACACCACCCTACTCCACTGATTAAATGTATTTATTCCTACCTCATGCCATCACCCTGAAAGGATGGGACATCACCACATCTTTTAACTCTTCTGCTGTCAAGTCTCGAACACCAAAAATACCTCTGCAGCTGCCACCACAACCTCAACTTTCTGAGACTTCCAATCCATCCCTGCAGTACAATTGATAACCATTGCTATAAATGCTAAAAATCCAATCTTACTGAAACTTATTTCACTTTTTGTCCTATCCTTCTGTACTGGTATATCTCTACTACTCTCACCACTCCTCCCCCTTAACCCATCTTCCTCTACTTTCTTCACTGCCTCAGCATGACAACTTCTGCTCTACTCTAACCCTGGAAACCTCAAACGTTTGCAACTGTTTGCTACAGTCTTCGTCTAATAAAGACTGGTACACCCAATGTGATAGAGGTGGATGAAATCTCTGACATTTTTCATTGAGCCCTCTAGCTGTAAATTATTGTTCATACAACTGGAGGCATCAATATGAATTCAGGTCCAATAGCTAACGTTACATGTTCAGTAAAATGACCTAGCTAACGTTACTAACTCTCGATTAGGGGGCACATACACAGCCATAGGCGCTGGCATTAGAATAATACGTGAATGGGCAAGTTAATTACTATGAAATGTCTAGCCTAGGACAGTTGTTTCAAACATGATAGCTAGCTACTGTAGCTAGTTAACGTTACAGCTTGCCAACCTTAGCTAACTAACGTTAGTCATCGCAACGTTACAATTAGACATTCATACAAGCCTATTATCTAGCTAGTATTATTAACGTTAGTTCTAGCTATTGGTAGCTAGCAATATTTAGCAGCCATGGGATGCACTTATTGCACTCGACTTCATTGTCTAGCTAATTGTTTAGCTTGCTTGCTAGCTAACTATTGATAAATGGACCAACTGACTAAAGTTAGCTACTGTTAACTGACTAACAGGCCACTCGCGCTGTGTGTGGTGACTCACTAAACTGTTTCTACTGTATTGTCAAAAGGTATGTAAATATGGTATAACTGTCATTATTTACCGCGTTTTGTTGAAGTCACTTTAACCTTCTGTGTGTGTCCCCGTTACTTTACGGTAGAGTGAGCCTAAGCCTGAAATCAGATGGTCGCTTGGAAACCCAGCCTATATTTACGACACTACTGTAAATAACCTAGGGAGCTTAACCCAAACTGGACCTTGTTGAGGAAGCTAATCAAATGTTTCGTTTATCAAGCCACCAATTTATTTTGAAAAATTAGTTCACTACATCCAGACTACTTCGTGATAAAGTATATCAAATATGTTATAGAACAGGGCTCCGGGCAGCCGAGCGGAAATGGAGGAAAACTCGCCTCCCTGCGGACCTGGCATCCTTTCACTCCCTCCTCTCTACATTCTCCTCTTCTGTCTCTGCTGCTAAAGCCAATTTCTACCACTCTAAATTCCAAGCATCTGCCTCTAACCCTAGGAAGCTCTTTGCCACCTTCTCCTCCCTCCTGAATCCTCCTCCCCCTCCTCCCCCCTCCTCCCTCTCTGCTGATGACTTCGTCAACCATTTTGAAAAGAAGGTCGACGACATCCGATCCTCGTTTGCTAAGTCAAACGACACCGCTGGTTCTGCTCACACTGCCCTACCCTGTGCTTTGACCTCTTTCTCCCCTCTCTCTCCAGATGAAATCTCGCGTCTTGTGACGGCCGGCCGCCCAACAACCTGCCCGCTTGACCCTATCCCCTCCTCTCTTCTCCAGACCATTTCCGGAGACCTTCTCCCTTACCTCACCTCGCTCATCAACTCATCCTTGACCGCTGGCTACGTCCCTTCCGTCTTCAAGAGAGCGAGAGTTGCACCCCTTCTGAAAAAACCTACACTCGATCCCTCCGATGTCAACAACTACAGACCAGTATCCCTTCTTTCTTTTCTCTCCAAAACTCTTGAACGTGCCGTCCTTGGCCAGCTCTCCTGCTATCTCTCTCAGAATGACCTTCTTGATCCAAATCAGTCAGGTTTCAAGACTAGTCATTCAACTGAGACTGCTCTTCTCTGTGTCACGGAGGCGCTCCGCACTGCTAAAGCTAACTCTCTCTCCTCTGCTCTCATCCTTCTAGACCTATCGGCTGCCTTTGATACTGTGAACCATCAGATCCTCCTCTCCACCCTCTCCGAGCTGGGCATCTCCGGCGCGGCCCACGCTTGGATTGCGTCCTACCTGACAGGTCGCTCCTACCAGGTGGCGTGGCGAGAATCTGTCTCCGCACCACGTGCTCTCACCACTGGTGTCCCCCAGGGCTCTGTTCTAGGCCCTCTCCTATTCTCGCTATACACCAAGTCACTTGGCTCTGTCATATCCTCACATGGTCTCTCCTATCATTGCTATGCAGACGACACACAATTAATCTTCTCCTTTCCCCCCTCTGATAACCAGGTGGTGAATCGCATCTCTGCATGTCTGGCAGACATATCAGTGTGGATGACGGATCACCACCTCAAGCTGAACCTCGGCAAGACGGAGCTGCTCTTCCTCCCGGGGAAGGACTGCCCGTTCCATGATCTCGCCATCACGGTTGACAACTCCATTGTGTCCTCCTCCCAGAGTGCTAAGAACCTTGGCGTGATCCTGGACAACACCCTGTCGTTCTCAACTAACATCAAGGCGGTGACCCGTTCCTGTAGGTTCATGCTCTACAACATTCGCAGAGTACGACCCTGCCTCACGCAGGAAGCGGCGCAGGTCCTAATCCAGGCACTTGTCATCTCCCGTCTGGATTACTGCAACTCGCTGTTGGCTGGGCTCCCTGCCTGTGCCATTAAACCCCTACAACTCATCCAGAACGCCGCAGCCCGTCTGGTGTTCAACTTTCCCAAGTTCTCTCACGTCACCCCGCTCCTCCGCTCTCTCCACTGGCTTCCAGTTGAAGCTCGCATCCGCTACAAGACCATGGTGCTTGCCTACGGAGCTGTGAGGGGAACGGCACCTCCGTACCTTCAGGCTCTGATCAGGCCCTACACCCAAACAAGGGCACTGCGTTCATCCACCTCTGGCCTGCTCGCCTCCCTACCTCTGAGGAAGTACAGTTCCCGCTCAGCCCAGTCAAAACTGTTCGCTGCTCTGGCACCCCAATGGTGGAACAAACTCCCTCACGACGCCAGGTCAGCGGAGTCAATCACCACCTTCCGGAGACACCTGAAACCCCACCTCTTTAAGGAATACCTAGGATAGGATAAAGTAATCCTTCTAACCCCCCCCCCCCCCCTTAAAAGAGTTAGATGCACTATTGTAAAGTGGTTGTTCCACTGGATATCATAAGGTGAATGCACCAATTTGTAAGTCGCTCTGGATAAGAGCGTCTGCTAAATGACTTAAATGTAATGTAAATGTTATAGACTACAAAATTGTAAGAACAGATCATGCTGGAGTCAGATGTTAAAATTTGTAATTTAGCTTATTAAACAAAACTGTGTAGTTCCAGTAGTTAGTTACACCACTACAGGGCAAAAAAAAGTTAACTACTGAACATTTTAATTTAGTTTACTACCACGAAGCTACTGCAAAACGTAGTTAAACTACAGTGCCTTCTGAAAATACTCATACCCTTTGACTTATTCAATTTTTTTTTTTTTACTTATTCCACATGTAGTGTTACACCTGAATTTGAAGTGGATTAAATTGATTTCTCACCCATCTACACAGACAACCCATAATGAGTGAAAACATGTTTTTAGAAATCTTTGCACATTTATTGAAAATTAAATAGAAATCTACGTAAGTAGTCACACCCCTGAGTCAATACTTTTGTAGAAGCACCTTTGGTGGTGATTGCAGCTTTGAGTTGTCTTGGGTATATTGTATCAGCTTTGCACATCTGGATTTGGGGATTTTTCCCCCCATTCATCCTTGCAGATTTTTGTCAAGATTTGTTAAATTAGATGGGGAGCGGCAGTGAACAGCAATCTTCAAGTCTTTCCACAGATTTTAAATGGGATCCAAGTCTGGGCATTGGCTGGGCCACTCAAGGACTTTCACATTGTTGTTCTGAAGCCATTCCAGCATTGCTTTGACTGTATGCATGCTCTGGGTCATTGTCCTGTTGGAACGTAAAGCTTCGCCCCAGCCTTAGGTCGTTTGCACTCTGAAGCAGGTTCTCATCAAGGATTTGCCTTTATTTGGCTCCCTTCATTGTTCCCTCCAGCCTTACCACTCGTCCCTGCCACTGAAAAGCTTTCCCATAGCATGATGCTGCCACCATCATGTTTCATCGTGGGGATGGTGTTAGACGGGTGATGAGCGATGCCAAAGTTACATTTTTATCTCATCAGACCACAGAATCTTTTGCCTTAGGATCTCAGTCTTTCACATGCCTTTTTGAAAACTTCAGGCATGCTGTCATGTGCCTTTTTCTTAGGAGTTGCTTACGTCTGGCAACTATCCCATAAAGTCCAGATTGGTGAAATATTGTAGAGACTTGTCCTTCTGGCAGGTTCTCCCATCTCAACCAAGGAACCCTGTAGTTCTGTCAGAGGTCATTGGGTTCTTGGTCACCTCCCTGACCAAAGTTGCTCAGTTTGGTCGGACGGCCAGCTCTAGGCAGAGTCTGGGTAGTTCAATATTTTTTCCATTTCCTAATGATGACGACTAATGTGCTCTTGGAAACTTAAAAACACTCTAGAACTTGTTTTATACCCTTCCCCAGATACAGTGCATTTGGAAACTATTCAGACCCCTTGACTTTTTCCACATTTTGTTATGTTACAGCCTTATTCTAAAATGTATTCAATTGTTTTTTTCACCACATCAATTTACATACAATACCCCATAATGACAAAGCAAACACAGCTTTTTAGAAATTGTTGCTAATATCTAATATCACATTTACATAAGTATTCAGACCCTTTACTCAGTGCTTTGTTGAAGCACTATTGGCAGTGATTACAGCATCGAGTCTTATTGAGTATGACGCTACAAGCTTGGCACACCTGTATTTAGGGAGTTTCTTCCATTCTTCTCTGCAGATCCTCTCAAGGTCTGTCAGGTTGGATGGGGAGCGCCGCTGCACACCTATTTTCAGGTCTCTCCAGAGATGTTTGATCGGGTTCAAGTCCGTGCTCTGGCTGGGCCACTCAAGGACATTCAAAGACATGTTCCGAAGCCACTCCTGCGTTGTCTTAGCTGTGTGCTCCGTTCATCTTTGCCTCGATCCTGACTAGTCTCCCAGTCCCTGCCGCTGAAAAACATCCCCACACCATGATGCTGCCAACACCGTTTTTTTATTTAAAAAGGCAAGTAAGTTGAGAACAAATTCTTATTTACAATGACGACCCACCAGAAAGCAAAAGGCCTTCTGCGGGGACTGGGGATTAAACAAATATAGGACAAAACACACATCACGACAAGAGACAACACTACATAAAGAGACCTAAGACAACAACATAACATGGCAGCAACACAACAACATGGCAGCAGCACAAGGAGGAGAATGCTGCAGACATTTTTTTGTATCCTTCCCCAGATCTGTGCCTCAACACAATCCTGTTTCAGAGCTCTAAGGACAATTCCTTTGACCTCATGACTTGGTTTTTGCTCTGACATGCACTGTCAACTGTGGGACCTTATATAGACAGGTGTGTGCCATTCCAAATCATGTTCAATCAATTGAATTGACCACAGGTGTACACTAATGAAATTGTAGACACGTCTCAAGAACGATCAATGGAAACAGGATGCACCTGAACTAAATTTGGAGTGTCATAGCAAAGTGGTGTGAATACTTATGTAAATAAGATATTTCTGTATTCCATTCTCAATAAATTTGCAAATATTTCTAAAAACATGTTTTCACTTAGTCATTATTGGGTATTGTGTGTAGATGGGTGAGCAATTTTTTTTTGTATTCATTCTTGAATTCAGGCTGTAACACAACAAAATGTGGAATAAGTCAAGGGGTATGAATACTTTCTGAAGGCACTGTATATGTACACTGAACAAAAATATAAACGCAATAGGCAACGATTTCTAAGATTTTACTGAGTTACAGTCAATTTAAATAAATTCATTATTATTATTCTGTATTCCCACATGACTGGGAATAGAGATGTGCATCTGTTGGTCACAGATACCTTAAAAGAAAGTAGGGGTGTGGATCAGAAAACCAGTCAGTATAGTTGGTGTGACCACCATTTGTCTTATGCAGCGTGGCATCTCCTTCACATAAAGTTAATTGTGGCCTGTGGAATGTTGTCCCACTCCTCTTCAATGTGTGTGCGAAGTTGCTGGATATTGGTGGAAAATGGAACACACTGTCGTACACGTCAATCCAGAGCATCCCAAACATGAGGTGATGGCACGACAATGGGCCTCAGGATCTCGTCATGGTATCTCTGTGCATTCAAATTGCCATTGATAAAATGCAATTGTGTTCATGGTCCGTAGATTATGCCTGCCCATACCATAACCCCACCGTCACCACGGGGCACTCTGTTCACAACATTGACATCAGCAAACCCCTTGGCCACACAATGCTATACACGGTACAGTTGAAACCGGGATTCATCCGTGAGGAGCACACTTCTCCAGCGTGCCAGTGGTCATCGAAGGTGAGCATTTGCCTACTGAAGTCAGTTATGACGCCAACTCGTCAGGTCAAGACCCTGGTGAGGACGACGAGCACTCGGATGAGCTTCCCTAAGACGGTTTCTGACTAATTCTTCAGTTGTGCATACCCATAGCTGTCCGGGTGGCTGGTATCAGACGATCCCCCAGGTGAAAAAGCCGGATGTGGAGGACCTGGGCTGGCGTGGTTACACGTGTTCTGCGGTTGTGAGGCCGGTTAGACGTACTGCCAAATTCTCTAAAGCGACGTTGGATGCGGCTTATGGTAGAGAAATTAATATTAAATTCTCGGCCAATTACTTTGGTAGACATTCCTGCAGTCAGCATGCCAATTGCACGCTCCCTCAAAACTTGAGACATCTGTGGCATTGTTTTGTGTGACAAAACATCACATTTTAGAATGGCCTTTTATTGTCCCCAGCACAAGGTGCACCTGTGTAATGATCCTGCTGTTTAATCATCTTCTTGATATGCCACACCTATCAGGTAGATGGACTATTTTGGCACAAGAGAAATGCTCACTAACAGGGATGTAAACGCTTTTTGTGCACACAACATTTCTGGGATCTTTATTTCAGCTCATGAAACATGGGACCAACACTTTACATGTTGCGTTTATATTTTTGTTCAGTGTAGTTCACTAGTCCCTAACACAGACTATGACCATAGCCACCGTACTTCTACACCTGCATTGCTTGCTGTTTGGGGTTTTAGGCTGGGTTTCTGTACAGCACTTCGAGATATTAGCTGATGTACAAAGGGCTATATAAAATAAACTTGATTTGATGATATGTATGTTAAGCAAAGCTATTTTCTCTCTCTCTCTATGTGTTTATGTGTGTGTGTGTGTTCCAATGCCCTAAATCCAATATTTCACACACAATAGAACATAGAATAATAACACAATATTGTTGCAACAGAAAAATGTGTTTATTTTCCAAATCAAAGTCCTCTTTCACAGTCCTGTGTGTTTGGCCCCATAAAGGGGCTTCCAAAACAGTGCCAGGATATACTACACATTTATATACAACACTTTTATATTGCTATTCATATATTTATAACTGTTTTACCCACATGTACTGTATATGTGTCCTTAAGGGTAAATCCTCCTGTCATATTTAGGAAGATTCTGTTTCAATCCGTGGTACATTCATGTGGTTTCTCATAGGCAGAAATAAGCGACAACTGAATAACATCAACAGACCATACCAAGCACTGCTCAATAGTATGATCTGACCGCATAAAGCTTATTTGAAATGAAACAATGTTCCCATATAGAGATTTCATGATGTCTATAGTAAATGGGGATATTTTAAACAACTGAAACACATGGTTGGTAAACAGCAAAAACAAGCTCTAGTAAATTATTCTAGAAGAAATAAAAATGGGTCTGCAAAATGTTGTTCCACTGTAAAAAGGTTTCTGATAATCAACATTTGGCTATGATTTGACAAGTATGTAATGGAAGAAAACTCAAGACAGTAACTGACAACAAATAGCAACAACAAAAAAAATGAATATTTCGATAAAGTGCACAAGTGCTCATTCATAAAATCACTCGATAGTGGGACAAACAAATACAATCACAAGAAGTCCATCCATTCATTCTACTATTGTTTTCTACTGAAAATGTATATTATGTCTTTGTCTTTATAGTCTTCGTGTAGAACGCACACGCATAACTAGAGTGGGTCAGACAGCTAGCATGTCAGAAAGCCAGTGTGTTCGTCAGTGAGTGTCATCACTGTCTGTAAGGCAGGCAGTCAGTCATTCAAGTGTAACTGTCTGCTGGTTAAGTACTTGTCTATCTTCCACGACATTGACTCTCGTAAACCCTACATTGTTCTTCTCTTTGCAGGTGAGATTCAAGTGCAGATCGCCTCTAAAAGTCATGCCTCTGAACAAACTACTGTAAACTCCACCAGTGTAACGGGTACATACTACACTTGAAGGCCTACACAGCCATAGAAAACTCAGTTCACGGAGACTCATGCACACAGCAAATAAAACTACTTCTAAATCATTCAATATCATTCAGTTCGAACAAAAAAAAGGAGGAAATCAAGCCAACAAAGTCCAGTTACAAATGCCACACTCAAACATCCCAAAAAACATCCTCTTCCATAGTACAAACCCCATTCCCCACAATCCTTCACTCGTTAGTGTGCTTGGTGACCTTTCACCTTGTTTCCTCTTTTTTTTGCAGTATTTCTTGTGGAAAATGTGTACCTCTTGTTTAGCTTTTTTTGTTGTTGCTCGTAGCCAAGGCATTTTTGCACCAAGAAGTAAACAGAAATCTCAGAGGTAGAACCCTGCCAATTCTCTGTAAGGAGATCGAGATGTTGAGAGAAAGACAGACAGACACATGTAGACGGGTGTTGTTTGCAGGTAAGATGTTTTGTTAACAAAAAAGCAGCAAAAGAATTACCGACAAGCGAAAAAACATTTTGGGTGGGGGTTGTGGAATCTCTGAGAGCTCTCCATCAGTTGGACTCTTAAACATAGAGGATGACATTATCCGGGGGACAGTGCAGTCTGTCGGAGGTGTGAAGGGGTCTGCAGGTGGCCTGGGGTTGAGGAGGCCGGCAGCTCTTGGGATGAGGCGAGTCACAGTCGTCTGACGTCAGCTCGGCGATGTCGTCCGATTGGGTGTCGGACATCTCCAGGTCGCTACGGATGCTCTCGGGCTGGGCCAGAGTGACATCGCGAAGCCCCTCCCTGAGTGATGCCCCTGGCGACAGGCCTAGTGCTGAGCCAAACAGACCCCCGCCCCTTCTGGAGCTGCAGTCCTGAGGCTCCTCCCCCCCTGAGCCGGGGCATGCTGCCATAGCAGCAGGGGGCGTGTTTAAGTCATCCTCACTGGTCAGGCAGAGGTGGCTGGGTTTGGTCTCGATGTCCACCTGGATCTCCAGGTTAGTACAGTCCCTAGGAGAACAAAGACGTTTAGATTTACTAGTCACCATATCATCTGCTGTATCCAGTGTCACCTTGCCTACCATTATAAGTTTAACTCAAAATTGATTTGAAACGATCTGTCGGTAACTAAATCAATGGCTAAAATAAATATTTTTGAACCACTAAGTGCTGCCTGCATACCACACAGACTAAAGACAAGTCAGACGCAAGAGAGATTCGAGGAAATGGAGCTGTTGCATCAGAGACAACAACAACATGAGACCGACAGAAACAGATTGAGACTTGATGGCAAATCAAGGAGGACGAGTAGATTTTTTCTAAATCGTGTGTGTATGTAAGAGAGAGGGATATTGTGACACTCACCTGTCAGGGAGTGTGTAGGAGGAGATAATGGAGCCTGCCATGCCCCGGGTGCTGGCACAGTCACTACCCGCTCCTAGACTACCTGTCTCTCTGTGGGCACCGTCCTTCCCCAGCTCCCCTCCCTGGAGCTCCAACCTGGAACAACACAAAACATGATTATTACATGGTTATACCAACAACAGTTATTACAGCGTTCAACATATGCCACATTACATTTACTCACCAAAAACATTCACAGCAGCGGGTCTAATTCTTAAACGGACAACAAAAACTGTACTTAGTTCGTTTAAGGCTTACTTGGCTCCTATTTATACTGTGTCTCTGCTTACAATGCACAACATTCGCCTCCATAAGAAGTACAGAACAGGTTCTCTTCCCTGCTGGGCTCCCCTCCATACCTGTTGTATTTGCCAGTCCTGGCTCCAAGTGCGCCCCCGGCCAGAGTGTTGAAGTGGGGGTTGTCTCCCAGGACCCCGGGGGCCACAGAGAGGCCCTCACTGGGGGAGGCGGTGCTAAGGCCGCTGGCTGCCCCCTCCAGGCTGCTCTCACCCAGGCTGGGAGACTTGAGGGCCCGCCACGCATCAGCCACTGGGGGACAATTATTTAATATTTTTATTTCATGACTGATGATGATATATATTTCCTGTCTAAATTAACTTGCAGTTCAATTATGTTTGTAACATAAAAGAGAGACATGCATGTAGGTTCGTGTCGTTGTTGTATTTTACAGTATTAGGTCTATTAAGGCAAAAATTATAGCTCTTTAAGTCTTGCTCACCTGTGATTGGGCCGTCGTCCTTGTCAAAATCTATCCGCATGCCACGCCCCTTTCCTCGGCTGACGCCACAGCCTCCTCCGCGGCACAGAGAGATGGGCACGACTCCATATACGTACGCCAACATGATGGGCACGCCAATACCCACACTGACGGCCGCGATCACAGGAGCTGTGATGATTGACAGGGCCACTCCTCCCGTGATGGCCAGGTTCCTCCTGTGGCGATTGGTCTTCTTCCCCGCATAATGAGCGTGAATCTATCACAAAATAGAAAAGATAGATAGTAGTGAAGGTGAACAGCAATAAAGGCTATTGCAGCTGAAACGTCTGTATTGTGGTTTAGGTTTGATTAATATTATAAAGCACTTGGGTGAAGTAGGTCATAGGTTGTGTGAGGGGATTTCAGAGCTACTTTACCTAGACCTATTACGGCTTTATATCTCTGGTTGTGATTGGGTGAGGCAGTTGGCTGAGTACAACTGGTAATACTCTGAAAGGTATTTCTACAGCTGGGTGGGCTATTTTACAGCATTCAAATGGGCTTAAGTTCAAGCTCGCAGTTATACTGTATTGCCACCAGGATGCGGTAAAGAGATATCCTTTAAAATAGGTCATTCTGCAATTCTATCATGACGAAATTGTTTCAAAATGATGCCGTTTCCGAAGAAACTAAAGAAGAGCTTATGGTTTGAAACCATATCTATTTCAGGAATTGTATTTCTCGATTGCTGAAATACACGCAGGAAATGAAAGTGCCACCACAAAAGTGAACATCATATTGAAACTAACTCTATTTCTAAGTCCAGCACTGCCACATTTCATTTCTACAATTAATAGCTTTTCTGTTAAATATCATGAAAAGTAAATATTTGCATTATTTTCCTTTTAATGTCTCAGTAAGCCACTCCAAATAAGATCCTCTGCTAAATGACTCAGTGTAGGCAAAATGAAGGGGGGATTTTCAGTGAGGGGTTGCCCATCTGCCAGTGTTTTTGCCTACCTTGCGCCCCACATAGACGGGGATGCCAATAACCATGGCAGGCACAGCGATACCAGCGATCAGGGTGATGCCCACCGGGGCTCCGATCAGAGTGCTCAGCTGCCACAGGATCTTCTTCTTACGAGTCCACGGCTTCTTCCCCCAGAACGTACACCCTGATGGACTGAGAGGCAGAAGAAAGAGAGGGATTGATGAAGGGATATGGAGGGAGAGAAGGGGGGGAGAGAACGTAAGAAAAAGGAGAAAGAATGGAATGTGTAGAAAAGAGAGAGAGCGCGAGAGGGGGGAGGAGATTGTGAATTGAGAAAATAAAGAAACAATTGTAATGAAGGGGAAACAGATATAAAAAGAAAGGGGGAGAAATATGGTGAAGAGCAAGGGGGGTAGCAGAAGACTGATTAGTTCTGGGTCCATGTTCAGGAAAAACAATCACCACAGCAACAGAGGAGTGGAGGTGATGGAAGGTTGTGTCATTATGAATTCAGAGCCCTCTGCTAATTGTCACACAGGAGTGAGACGCGCATCACTGCCTGTTATCCACTTTTACAGTATTGCTCACATGACGTAAGACGTGTTAGACGGAATCTGTGGAAATGTTTTGTCATTTTAATGTAGGAATATATTTGGTGTCTTCTTATCAAAACAATAAAGCCTTTATTTCAGTTATGTTTTGTGTCAGTATTTGGTTTTATCTTAATTCATTCCATAAAATGTGTAGGTATTTCTTATTTAAAATCAATTCTGAAGGAATTTTTTTAAAGCACCAGTCTAACCCCGGTAATGACAATCATGCTTTAAAATTGGGTGGATGTCATCATGCAGGCTGAGCGGAGTTCCCACATCCGGTTTTCGGTGGAAAAGGACGCCAGGTTGAATTATCTGTATCGCTGAAAACCGGATGCATCCGGTGGGTAGACCTATATGGATTTTTGGCACATGGAAAGTCATCTACTAGTCCAATACATAAATCTGTGTTGACGTGAACTGCCATAGTCTTGAGAGTTACCTGAGGTAGTGCAGGTCAGAGATCTCCTTCATGCAGAGCCAGCAGAACTCACAGCCACACACGGCACAGGTCATGTGGTTACAGCTGCCGTCGTTCATCTTGATTATGTAGGCGCCACACCGTGGGCAGGGCTTGATGTCGTCAGCTACAGACAAGAGAGAGCGAGTGGGTAGGTTGATTAGTGGGAGTAGGATTCAAGACGACGTTGATCTGAGGTCAGTTTTATGGGTTGCCGTTAGGATATGGGGAGGGTAAGCTGATTCTAGATCTGTGCCTAAAAGGTACTTCTACTTTTACCAGAGACAGAGGAGGATTGGTTTGGAGACATTGTGTGCCGATATAGTTATTTTTGACTGCCAACAGCTAGAGTAAGAGACGGGCTGAGACATGAGAGACATGAGGTTGTGATAAGGGTTCATTCATACCGACTTACTGTTCTGTCCACCGAGACATTTGGAACATGAAAGGAGGTCTCAAAATTGCTTTATGAGAAGAGGGAGACTAATATACGGACATAATAATAACAGCATGAAGAGCAATCAAAGTACCGTGCCCGTGCTCCTGCGTGTAGCTGGGTGAGTGGTTGCTGTACATGTGCAAGGAGAGTGCCCTCTGCTGGCGGGCCGAGTCACAGGTCTGGTTGGGGTGCCACGCCTGCTTGCAGTGGTAACAGAACTCAGCCAAGCAGCCGTCTCTACAACACACCAGCCTGGGGCAGCTGGCACAGCCCGAAGCGATCACAGCGAACCTGTCAGAGGGAGAAAGAGGAAGATGTTTGATTTTCAGAAAACCTTTATAGGCACATGCGAAATCAATGGCAAAGTGAAAAAGACATTACTGGCGAGAGAAAGAGAGAGAGAGAGAGAGAGAGAGAGAGAGAGGAGGGAGACAGAGAGACAGAGAGAGATACTGAGTCAGTGGAGGGGACACAACAGCCTTGGAGGAAATTGTGAGTTAAAGAACCTATCAAGCGGTTAAGGTTCAATTGAAATACACTGTAGCCGGACAAATGTTCACAATTAACTGAGCCGTGGAGAGAGAGAGTTAGAAAAAAGGACACGAGAGGAAGGAGAAATAGGCATAATATGATTTCAGGCTGTCTGGAGTAGCCTCAATGAAGGGCACGAGGGGAGAAAGACCAAGAGCTAATCTTCATAGCATATTATCATAATTGCAGAGTTACATGACACCACACACGCACATTTCTCAACACAGTAAATAGGCTGTCACATCACCATAAGAGGGGAGGCAGGGTTCTTATCTTATCTTGGATGTAACAAGATCATCAAGTACTGTATGTAAAGATGAAATGGTATTTCATCTCATATAACACTATTTGTAAGTGACAGTGCTCAAAGACTGAGACTGAGCAAAACTGAATTTAATTAGAAAGTGAATATCTTTCTCATCAGAAAACAATGCTGAAAGTGACATACGACCCATCACACAACTATTGCTTTGAATGTACAGTTGAAGTCGGAAGTTTACATACACTTAGGTTGGAGTCCTTAAAACTAGTTTTTCAACCACTCCACAAATTTCTTGTTAACAAACTATAGTTTTGGCAAGTCGGTGAGGACATCTACTTAGTGCATGACAAGTAATTTTTTCAACAATTGTTTACAGACAGATTATTTCACTGTATCACAATTCCAGTGGGTCAGAAGTTTACATACACGAAGTTGACTGTGCCTTTAACCAGCTTGGAAAATTCCAGAAAATGATGTCATTTGAGTCAATTGGAGGTGTACTTGTGGATGTATTTCAAGGCCTACCTTCAAACTCAGTGCCTCTTTGCTTGACATCATGGGAAAATCAAAAGAAATCAGCCAAGA
Organism: Salvelinus alpinus; assembly: GCF_045679555.1. NCBI lineage: Eukaryota > Metazoa > Chordata > Actinopteri > Salmoniformes > Salmonidae > Salvelinus > Salvelinus alpinus. Next base: position 40,789,308 of record NC_092114.1, on the reverse strand, counting down.
CCTCAGAAAAAAGAACTGTAGACCTACACAAGTCTGGTTCATCCTTGGGAGCAATTTCCAAACACCTGAAGGTACCACGTTCATCTGTACAAACAATAGTACGCAAGTATAAACACCATGTGACCACGCAGCCGTCACAGCGCTCAGGAAGGAGACGCGTTCTGTCTCCTAGAGATTAATGTACTTTGGTGCGAAAAGTGCAAATCAATCCCAGAACAACAGCAAAAGACGAGCAAGGAGGCCTACAAACCTGACTCAGTTACACCAGCTCTGTCAGGAGGAATGGGCCAAAATTCACCAAACTTATTGTGGGAAGCTTGTGGAAGGCTACCCGAAACGTTTGACCCAAGTTCAACAATTTAAAGGCAATGCTACTAAATACTAATTGAGTGTATGTAAACTTCTGACCCACTGGGAATGTGATGAAAGAAATAAAAGCTTAAATAAATCATTCTCTCTACTATTATTCTGACATTTCACATTCTTAAAATAAAGTGGTGATCCTAACTGACCTAAGACACCCCTCTCTTCAAGGCCTCCAGTGTTCCGCTACACAGGCAAACCAGATGTCAAATAACAAAACTGTTTGAAATCCTATTCTGTCTCTTTCAAAACCTCAAACTAGGGGAAATGTTTACACCACTATGGTTTTACCCCTTTAACACAGTTCTTAGCAGCACAATAAATTCAGTTTGCGCTGGTGTCTTTCCCAATTACTTTGTTTGTTTGTTCAAACTGGCAACATGTCTTCAAGCCTGAGCTCAGTGACTTGTTGCAACAGAGCAGAGACACAAGTTGCCAAGGAAGCCTTTTCCCTGTTGGAACATTCCATGTCAACGCTGCATTTTGCTACATCTGCTAAATATGTGTATGTGACCAATAAAAAGTGATTTGATTGGTCGGTTCGGCTGCGTTGGAGCACGATCATGACAGACATCACGGCTTTGAGCGGTGGGAATCTGAGGAGTCCGATGCCGACAAGCTGCAGGTTTGGAGCAAATGCACTCTGACAGCCACGTCTAAGAATAGCGCAAGTTGTCATTGCTTTTAAATGGTGAGACACTGCTTTGTTTTCAACTAGGCTATCATTACAGTACAAATGTAATACACTGTCTGTGGCTCTGTACACACACACAGTCCTGTGAGTGTGTCATTTTTTTATTTTATTTCCACTTTATTTAACCAGGTAGGCCAGTTGAGAACAAGTTCTCATTTACAACTGCGACCTGGCCAAGATAAAGCAAAGCAGTGTGACAAAAACAACAACGCAGAGTTACACATGGGATAAACAAACGTACAGTCAATAACACAATAGAAAAATCTTTATACCGTGTGTGCAAATGAAGTAAGATTAGGGAGGTAAGGCAATAAATAGACCATAGTGGTGAAATAATTACAATTTAGCATTAACACTGGAGTGATAGATGTGCAGATGATGATGTGCAAGTTGAGATACTTGGGTGCAAAAGAGCAAAAAAATAACAATATGGGGATGAGGTAGTTGGGTGGGCTAATAACAGATGGGCTGTGAACAGGTGCAGTGATCGGTAAGCTGCTCTGACAGCTGATGCTTAAAGTTAGTGAGGGAGATATAAGTCTCCAGCTTCAGTGATTTTTGCAATTCGTTCCAGTCATTGGCAGCAGAGAACTGGAAGGAAAGGTGGCCAAAGGAGGTGTGGCTTTGGGGATGACCAGCGAAATATACCTGCTGGAGCGCGTGCTATGGGTGAGTGTTGCTACAGTGACCAGTGAGCTGAGATTAGGCAGGGCTTTACCTAGCAAAGACTTATTGATGACCTGGAGCCAGTGAGTTTGGCGACGAATATGTAGCGAGGGCCAGCTAACGAGAGCATACAGGTCGCAGTGGTGGGTAGTAATGATCACTTCAAATAAATCCCAACCTCTCCGTTACCCCTGGCAACACTGGCTACCTCTATGCCGCATCACTAGTCACCATAGCAACTGACAGCCAGCAGAGCGACCATAGACCTATCGCTGCTCTGATTGGTTGTCTCCCCCTGTCAATCAGTGAGGTCTGATTGGGGAATGGAGAGGGAACTGACCAATGAGACCAAAGAACAATGAAGGTCAAGAGTTAAAACCTTCACAGGAATAATAGAGTGTGTGTGTGTGTGTGTGTGTGTGTGTGTGTGTGTGTGTGTGTGTGTGTGTGTGTGTGTGTGTGTGTGTGTGTGTGTGTGTGTGTGTGTGTGTGTGTGTGTGTGTGTGTGTGTGTGTGTGTGTGTGTGTGTGTGTGTCAGGGTTGGGCTCAATCCAGAATGGTATTGAGAATGCCTCGTAAATTCCAATAAAATTATTACATTTGAATTGAAGAACTAAACAGGATACAGAACTCCAATTCGAAAGGAAATGTAATTAAATTCAGTGAACTTAAAATGCCTAATCTATTCTACAGTGTCTTCAGAAAGTATTCATACCCTTGACTTATTCCATATTTTGTTGTATTACAGCCGGAATGGGAGTCAATTCCGAAATTCTAAATTGAGCCAAACCCTGGTGTGTGCGAGTGTTTGTGTGTGTGTGTGATCATTCAAGTGAGACAGAGTTAAGGAGTCCGGGGTTTGTGACTACGATAAAAATAATAATACATTTAAAAGAGAGAAAGAAAGTGAAAGACAAAATAAAGAAAGAGAGAAATAGCGATTTAGACAGAGGTCCCAGAGACTCCACAGCCAGAGACAATCCAGGCCACTTTACTGTAACCAAGGCCACATATTCCTTACCTACGACAATGTAGTACCATTATGACACGCACGGACGCACACACGCACACACACACACACACACACACACACACACAGTACCCCTTTGAAAAGCTCCACTCTAGTTAGCCCAAACCACACTAGAACTTTCCATGGTAGGGCTGTAGAGAGGGAATAGTTGTGTTGTGAGTCATTCTGGTCTTTTTAGAATGTAGGTCATCTATAGTCCAGCCCACTGTCTTGGTCCTTCCCCTCTGTCTGACAGGATTCACATTACCAAACTGGCATGTTTCCTTTGAACATAACCAGCACAGATAATCTGTGCTTTTCCTCCCACATACACATGCATGCGTGTGTCACCTATACACACAGACATACATACACACACAAACATAAACACTTGCGTGTCGCACACACACAAAATAGGCTCATACCAGTTTATCAGAAATTTCCCCATATCACATTACACGATCAGCCACCGAGCATTGCCATTCCCCTTGTAACCACATAATAGCCTGCAACATTCTAACCTACTTAGAGAATTCTAGGCTATAAATCTTTCCTCTCACTTTTGTCACCTCTAAAGCTTGTTAAAATGCAGTAGGTCATTCCAGTTCACGACTAACATCCTCAGACTTCGGGTAACTGACAGAGCACTGCTTTGAAAGCATGAATCTGCAACAACAACAACAAGTTATAGTGTTGGTTAATGGTAGGGGTTTGGTAAAGGTAAGGGTTAAGTTCAGGGGTTAAAATCACATTTGTGGTCAGAAAGTGCTTTAAGGTACTTCTGCCCCTTCTACCACGGCTAGACAGTGATGACTCTATAGAGTTAGGGTTAAGGTTCAGGTTCACACTCAGGTTACGATTAAGGTTAAGGCCAGGCAACAACGGAAGTTAACTCTTACCCGCAGTCGGGCGCGGGACACCAGCGGCAGTCTGGGTCGGAGGCCAGGCAGCGTCGCAGCAGGAACTCCTCGTACTTCTCCAGCAGACCTACGTCATCCAAAATGTCCGCCACCTGATGAGGCGCCAGGCGCTCCGAGCACTCGGGGCAGCTGAGGTGGACGCGGCTCTCGGTGATCTCGATGCGCAGGTACTGGCGCAGGCAGCACAGGCAGGAGCGATGGCTGCAGCCCAGCAGCTCAGGGAGCTGTTCGGGGGGCTGGGGTACCAGGCACAGGGGGCACTCCAGGAAGTCTGCTGGAGGAGAGGCGCTGGTGGTTGTGGAGCTGGAGGACTGGGGCGGACCCAGGGAGAGCCGACTGGAAGAGAGGGGCTCTGCTGGGGTGGAGGTGGGGTAGTTGGCTGGGTCCTGGGGGGCGTCCGTGGTGGTGGTGGTGGTGGGGGCTGGGTTAGGTGTGGGGGTAGAAGGGACTACGGGGGGGACAAGGGGGGTGAGTTGCTGTTGTTGATTGTTTTGGTTGTGGAGCTGGGATAAAGGTGTGGCCGCCCCTGCATTGGCGCTCCGGGAACCCCGTTTGCTGTGGAAAAGGCTGTGGAAGGAGATGCGTCCTTGGCGTTTTCCCGGTGCCCGGCATTTGGGGTTGGGAATGCCGCTCACCGAGGAGTGGGGGGATTCCGAGTCCTTTTCCGATCCCATTTTCCCAGAAAATGACACACGGCAGCGTCTTTCCTTTTCTGCTCTTATTATAGTCTTATATCACTGTGAGGAAGCTTTCCTCACACACACACACACAGACACACACACGAGGGCACTTGTCCTTGTGTGAAACCAGAATGGAATGTCACTGATACCCAGTTGGAAACCCTTTTTCCCCTTCCTCTGACAAGAAACAATGGAACCCACAAATGGAACTATAAACAAGAAGACAAAAGTGAAAGAAACAAAGTCCCCTTCCTCCCACTGGTGTTCACACCTCTCACGCTCAGTTGCTCCAAATCAAGAATGTGAGAAAAGTAACAGGTGTGCTTTCGTCCAAACAAACATGGGGGTCCAAACTGACAGTAAACTGTTACTGTAAACCACAAAGAGGAGAATGACAACAACAAGAAACGTCAATGTCCCTTCTCAGTAAATGTTTCTCGATTCAAACGAGGAGGAAAAAAAACATGATAGGAACGTTATAGAATTTAAAGAACAACTTCTTGGAGGTTATTCCATTTTTCTTAAATCCTTCTTGGTGGTTGCTCCAGTCAGATTTTCTTCTCTAGTCCTTTATTCTCTCTTTTTCTTCTCCTCTTCTCTTCCATGTGTGTCTCTTACACTCTCAATCAACCGTCTGTGAGGAGGAAGAAGATAACAGGAAGTTAGCAGTGCAAAGAGCACAGGGAGCATGCTCAGTATGACACACCTCTCCCTCCTTGCTCGTTCTCTCTCTCGCTTTTTCGACTTCACAATGAACTCTTGGTGCAGATAGCCAGGAAGAAGAAATTAAAAATACAGTGCATTCGGAAAGTATTCAGACCACTTGACTTTTTACACATTTTGTTACGTTATAGCCTTACCCACATTAATCAACACACAATACCCCATAATACCCCATTTTTGCAAATGTATTAAAAATGAAAAACAGAAATACCTAATTTACATAAGTATTCAGACCCTTTGCCATGAGGCTGAGCTCAGGTGCATCCTGTTTCAATTGGTCATCCAAGAGGTGTTTCTACAACTTGATTGGAGTCCACCTGTGATAAACTCAATTGATTGGACATGATTTGGAAAGACACACACCTGTCTATATAAGGTCCCACAGTGGACCAAAAACCAAGTCATGAGGTCGAAGGAATTGTCCGTAGCATTGAAGGTCCCCAAGAACACAATGGCCTCCATCATTCTTTAATGGAAGATGTTTGGAACCACCAAGATTCTTCCTAGAGATGGATGCCTGGCGGCCAAACTGAGCAATCGGGGGAGAAGGGCCTTGGTCAGGGAGGTGACCAAGAACCAGATGGTCACTCTAACAGACCTCCAGAGATCCTCTGTGGAGAAGGGAGAACCTTCCAGAAGGGCAAACATCTCTGCAGCACTCCACCACTCCTCATTAAAAGGCACATGACAGCCTACTTGGAGTTTGCCAAAAGGCACCTAAAGACTCTCAGACCATGAGAAACAAGATTCACTGGTCTCATCAAACCAAGATTGAGCCTGAATGCCAAGCATCACGTCTGCAGGAAAACCAGGCACCATCCCTACGGTGAAGCATGGTGGTGGCAGCATCAGGCTGTGGGGATGTTATTCAGCGACAGGGACTTGGAGACTAGTCAGGATAGCGGGAACGATGAACGGAGCAAAGTACAGTGAGATCCTTGATGAAAACCTGCTCCAGAGACGCTCAGGACCACAGACTGGGGCGAAGGTTCACCTTCCAACAAGACAATGACCCTAAGAACACAGCCAAGACAACGCAGGAGTGGCTTCAGGAGAAGTGTGAATGTCCTTGAGAGGCCCAGCCAGAGCCCGGACTTGAACCCAATCAAACATCTCTAGAGAGACCTGAAAATATCTGTGCAGCGACGCTCCCCATCCAACCTGACAGAGCTTGGGAGGATCTGCAGAGAAGAATGGAAGAAACTCCACAAATATAGGTGTGCCAAGCTTGTAGCGTCATACCCAGGAAGACTCGAGGCTGTAATCACTGCCAAAAGTGCTTCAACAAAGTAATGAGTAAAGAGTCTGAATACTTATGTAAATGTGATATTGCCTTTTTTTATGGGGTATTGTGTGTAGATTGATGAGGGGGAAAAAAGGATTTAATCAATTTTAGAATAAGGCTGTAACGTAACAAAATGTGGAAAAAGTCAAGGGGTCTGAATACTTTCCGAATGCACTGTACACTATGCACACGCACAGCTAGCATAATCACTGATAAAAACATGCTCATTGACTCACACTTACTCATAAGATACAGCCCTTTGTAAAGCAGAATACTATATTGGTGAACTTACTAATGATAATGACATAATGTATCTTGAAGGGGAAGCAAACATATTCATCAGTCCAATTACCTTCTATATTATTTAACCTCTATCATTCCTTCTCGTTCTTTCTCTCATCTGCGCTTCTCTTTTGTCTCGCTCCGTCAATATGAAACCCTCTCTCTCTCTCTCTCTCTCTCTCACACACACACAGAGTCTCGAGCTGCTCTCCACTTCACACTGGGCTGCTACTGCGGTTGCCATGCCGATGCTCACTATGAGCCGAGCAAACAGCGACCCACTCAGTGAGTCTGGCACTTACTTACACACTGACACACACACACACACACACACACACACACACACACACACACACACACACACACACACACACACACACACACACACACACACACACACACACACACACACACACACACACACACACACACACACACACACACACACCACATGTACTCTTGTAATTTATAGATAATGTAGACATTGGTAATTACACTACTGCTTAATGTATGTTTGTATTTATACAGTGTTATAGGTGAGAGTGTGTTTGTATGCAGATAATGTTATGCTAAGATAAGGGGAAAGGATGAGAGAATGAGAGTTATGAGGGTTGATATTCAGAATCTGTGCCACTGTCTACGGTAGCACACCCACCTTCTAAGCACACAAACACACACACACTGAGTCATAACAGAGTCCTGGCCTGATTTTCTCCTCCTACAGTATGCCTGGCCTCTGGACTACAGGTCTATGACAAGGCAAATATGATTCTGATTCCAGTAGTAGCCTCTGAGTGCAGGAGGCTGAGACAGACACAGAGAGAGGATCAACCAGTATGTGTACTGACTCATAAAACATTAGACTTCAGCCCTTGTTGACAGAAGGGTATATGGGAAAGGGCTAACATAGATACTGTATATAGCTAGCCATGATTGATTGAAATACTATTGGTACGTGTAACCACACCAGCCCAGGAACCTCCACATCTCGTTTCTTCACCGATCGTCTGAGACCAGCCACCCGGACAGCTGATGAAATTGTGGGTTTGGTACAACCGAAGAATGTCTGCACAAACTGTCAGAAACCGTCTCAGGGAAGGTCATCAGCGGGCAAATGCTCACCTTCGATGACCACTGGCACACTGGAGAAGTGTGCACTTCACGGGTGAATCCCGGTTTCAACAGATGGCACACAGCGTGTATGGCGTCATGTGGGCGAGCGGTTTGTTGATGTCAACGTTGTGAACAGAATGCCCTATGGTGGCAGTGGGTTTATGGGATGGGCAGGCATAAGCTACGGACAACGAACACAATTGCATTTTATAAATGGCCATTTGAAAGCACATAGATACCGTGACGAGATCCTGAAGCTTATTGTCGCGCCATTCATCCGCCGCCATCACCTCACGTTTCAGCATTATAATGCACGACCCCATATCTGTACACAATTCCTGGAAGTTGAAAATGTCCCAGATCTTCCATGGCCTGCATACTCAGCAGACATGTCAACCATTGAGCATGTTTGGGATGCTCTGGATCGAGATGCACAACAGCGTGTTCCAGTTCCCGCCAATATCCAGCAACTTCGCACAGCCATTGAAGAGTGGAACATTCCACAGGCCACAATCAACAGCCTGATCAACTCTATGTGAAGGCGATGTGTCATGCTGCATGAGGCAAATGATGCACCCCAGATACTGACTGGTTTTCTGATCCACTCCCCTACCTTTTTTTAAGGTACCTGTGACCAACAGATGCACATCTATATTCCCTGTCATGTGAAATCTATAGATTAGGGCCTAATGAATTTATTTACATTGACTGATTTCCATATGAACTGCAACTCAGTAAAATCTTTGAAATTGTTGCATGTTGAGTTTATAGTTTTGTTCAGCGCAGTATCTAAAGTTGTGTGTGATATAGAGAGAGAGAGGGGTGTGAGTGAGGAGGCACGGCAGATGGGCATGAACAGGCTGAAGACTCAGTGGTCTGGATTCTGTGATCAGCACACTCTTTTGTCCCTCACTTTTCCTCCCACCCGACTGCTGCTCGCTCACACAGACACACAATCTCTCACTGTGATGAACGATTACACGAATGAAATTGTTTTCTTTTGCCTCTGAGCAGCTCTCTAGCTTGTCTTCTGCATTAAAAACCTCTCAGACAAGTCAAATATTGCTATCCTTGCTGCTGCACTGTGAGTCAACTGTATGCATAGCCTCTCATCCTCTTAACAGAGACATTGCTCTTTTTGGACATAAAGTGAGGCCCGTTTGTTCTTTCAGTTTGTTTGGCCTAGTCTAAGCAATTCAATCTGCGGAAGACACTGAAACCGTACAGTCTGAGCACTTTAGGATCGTACATCCTTCCCAGGGGCCCTATGAACCTACATCTACACACATTCACACACACAAACTTACTGTAAGTCATTTAGGCGTAATATACACTACCGTTCAAAAGTTTGGGGTCACTTAGAAAGGTCCTTGTTTTTGAAAGAAAACCACATTTTTTGGTCCATTAAAATAACATCAAATTGATCAGAAATACGGTGTAGACATTGTTAATGTTGTAAATGACTATTACAGCCGGAAACGGCAGATTTTTCTGTGGAATGTCTACATAGGCGTAGAGAGGTCCATTATCAGCAACCATTACTCCTGTGTTCCAATGGAACGTTGTGTTAGATAATCCAAGTTTATCATTTTAAATGGCTAATTGATCATTACAAAACCCTTTTGCCATAATGTTAGCACAGCTGAAAACTGTTGTTCTGATTAAAGAAGCAATAAAACTGTTTGCCCTGTTCTGTGCCAATTTGCCCTGTTCTGTGAAGGGAGTAGTACACAGTGTTGTACGAGATCTTCAGTTTCTTAACAATTTCTCGCATGGAAGAACCTTCATTTCTCAGAACAAGAATAGACTGACGAGTTTCAGAAGAAAGTTATTTGTTTCTGGACATTTTGATTCTGTAATCGAACCCACAAATGCTGATGCCCCAGATACTCAACTAGTCTAAAGGCCAGTTTTATTGCTTCTTTAATCAGCACAACAGTTTTCAGCTGTGCTAACATTATGGCAAAAGGGTTTTCTAATGATCAATTAGCCTTTTAAAATGATAAACTTGGATTATCTAACACAACATGCCATTGGAACACAGGAGTGATGGTTTCTAATAATGGACCTCTGTACACCTATGTAGATATTCCATAAAACAAATCTTCCGTTTCCAGCTACAGTAGTCATTTACAACATTAACAATGTCTACACTGTATTTCTGATCAATTTGATGTTATTATAATGGACAAAACATGTGGTTTTCTTTCAAAAACAAGGACCTTTCTAAGTGACCCCAAACTTTTGAACGGTGGTGTAGCTGTGCTACCGAAATACCCGATAGTTGTCACACAAGCCGCTGAGTCACTTAGAGCTGAAATGCTGCTGCAGCAGAGCTGTGTTGGGGATACACTTAACAAGCCTCTGCAAATACATGACGCAAAATGAAGATAATAAAAGCATGGGTTTCTTTTTCCCCAGAGACATCCAACCAAAGTAAAAGGGAAGACTGGGAAAGTTCCTATTATACGGTTGTGCTATATTTCAAGTGTTTCACTTTGGCTACTTTGATTATGCTTTATAAAAATGAAGAGAAATAAAGAAATGACTCACAAAATAGTTTTATTCATATTATTCAGGGCTATGGTTGATATTCAGTGAAACAGTAACACAATCAAAGGGTGCGTTGTATCGTACTGATACAGTAGTGCTGTACTCCAGTAGGCCTAAGTCATTGAAGCTCACCAACACACAAACCATCCGATTCATGTCGGTGTGTTGTTTGTTTACAAAGACTGACAGACAGAGTGGTTGGCTAGCTAATTAGGTGGTTTGTAGTGATACTGCCTAAACCCTCTGTAAGCCCTGAGCTGTAACTGAGGACTGAGGCCTGTGTCCCTGGTTAGAGCAAGTGGTCTCTGTGAACTCAGATTTACTGGTTTAATGTTCTAAGTTCATTAGAGCAGAAGGGCGTAATAAAAAAGGTGGTGACAGGGTGAGGCAGTGAGATGCCCCTCTGGCTAGAGAGACAGATGCAACTCAGTGTGTCCTCCTCACTTAATCTCCTAGCAGGAGCTAATATAGAGGGAGGTAACAGAGTGAACTGCCCCTCCGGCTACGACACAGTTATACACCCCTCTTTCTACCTCTCCTCTCCTCCCTCTTGTTCCTTCTCGTTCTTTCTAGCTCTCCCTCTCATTCCTCTCTCTCTGTGACAAGGGCATCGTCATGTCTCAGTAGCTCGCTAGAAGGGCAGGCCGCTGCCGCTGCCACGTTCAAACACCAGGCCAGTTGAGTCATGTCAGGATGTGATGATATAACATGCTAACTGGGTTAAAAAAGGAAACGTGTCCTTCTGTTCAGCTAAAAGCTCCATTATCTAGTTATCTACTGATTCATAGAGTTTGGAGGCCATTTGGAGGCCTTGTGGAGCCCTCCCACACTTTCAGTAATGGTAGATGTGGGACTTTGAAGAGGAGTTGTGTGCCAGAGACAGTCGTGGGCCATTCTGTGGAAGCACCTAGAGAAACCAGACTTTGTGATTCCTCTGAATTTACCTCAGAACTGGAGCTGGCAGCGATGAGCTTGTCTGCAGTGGACAGTCATTCAAGCATCCCTTTTCAAACAAAATGAAGCAACAGCAATACCCTGGAATACCCCCATCCCAAACACTCGAACGCACATGACACGCACCCACATACTTATACACCCAGTCATACACACATTACAGACACGTCGTCAAACACACACACACACACACACACTTAAGTCTTACATGTATGGGGCAGCAGGTAGCCTAGTGGTTAGAGCGTAGGGCCAGTAACCGAAAGGTTGCTAGATTGAATCCCCGAGCTGACAAGGTATAATAATTAGAGGAGCGTTCAGGAGGCAAACTGAACGTTTCATGTGAAGCCTGGAGGCATCACAGTGGCAGAGTGCAGGCCCAGGCCCCAGCTCCACAGCCATAGCTCTCTGAGCTCCAATCCACCAACACAGATCAGGGTCTACCAACTGACCAGTGGGCATGAAGGAGAAGGCGGAGAGACATGTCAGTTAGGACAGTGCATGTGAGTGGAGAGGAGACAGAGATGTCACATAGGCCTATGACTGTTAGGCTGACTTCCAGGGGACTGTAACCTGAAGCATGTGGGCCTTAACGAACTATGATTGTGAGAATAGTTCCACTATATGGGACCTCAGATGGGAATATACAGTTGAAGTCGGAAGATTACATACACTTAGGTTGGAGTCATTAAATCTCGTTTTTTCCACCACTCCACAAATTTCTTGTTAACAAACTATAGTTTTGGCAAGTCGGTTAGGACATCTACTTTGTGCATGACACAAGTAATTTTTCCAACAATTGTTTACAGACAGATTATTTCACTTATAATTCACTGTATCACATTTCCAGTGGGTCAGGAGTTTACATACACTAAGTTGACTGTGCCTTTAAACAGATTGGAAAATTCCAGAAAATGATGTCATGGCTTTAGAAGCTTCTGATAGGCGAATTGACATAATTTGAGTCAATTGGAGGTGTACCTGTGGATGTATTTCAAGGCCTAGCTTCAAACTCAGTGCCTCTTTGCTTGACATCATTGTTAAGTCAAAAGAAATCAGCTAAGACCTCAGAAAAAAACTGTAGACCTACACAAGTCTGGTTCATCCTTGGGAGCAATTTCCAAACACCTGAAGGTACCACGTTCATCTGTACAAACAATAGTATGCAAGTATAAACACCATGGGACCACGCAGCCGTCATACCGCTCAGGAAGGAGACGCGTTCTGTCTCCTAGAGACGAACGTACTTTGGTGCAAAAAGTGCAAATCAATCCCAGAACAACAGCAAAAGACGAGCAAGGAGGCCTACAAACCTGACTCAGTTACACCAGCTCTGTCAGGAGGAATGGGCCAAAATTCACCCAAATTATTATGGGAAGCTTGTGGAAGGCTACCCGAAACATTTGACCCAAGTTAAACAATTTAAAGGCAATGCTACCAAATACTAATTGAGTGTATGTAAACTTCTGACCCACTGGGAATGTGATGAAAGAAATAAAAGCTGAAATAAATCATTCTCTCTACTATTATTATTTCACAAAATTAAAATAAAGTGATGATCCTAACTGATCTAAGACAGGGAATTTTTACTAGGATTAATTGTCAGGAATTGTGAAAAACTGAGTTGAAATGTATTTGGCTAAGGTGTATGTAAACTTCCCGACTTCAACTGTAGTTGTGGGGAAGTGAGTGTTGCTTTTCTATTAGTTCTTGAGGACAGATGGTAACTAGAGCTGGATATCATGCTTTCAGGGTTGCATGTCGTCACCTCTTTTCTCGCTCAACGGAATGATACACTACATGGCCAAAAGTATGTGGACACCTGCTCGTCAAACATCTCATTCCAAAATCATGGGCATTAATATGGAGTTGGTCGCCCCTTTGCTGTCATAACAGCCTCCACTCTTCTGGGAAGGCTTTCCACTAGATGTTGGAACATTGCTGCGGGGACTTGCTTCCATTCAGCCACAAGAGCATTAGTGAGGTCGGGCACTGATGTTGAGCGATTAGGCCTGGCTCGCAGTCATCGTTCCAATTCATCCCAAAGGTGTTCGATGGGGTTGAGGTCAGGGCTCTGTGCAGGCCTGTCAAGTTCTTCCACACCGATCTCGACAAACCCTTTCTGTATGGACCTTGCTTTGTGCACGGGGGCATTGTCATGCTGAAACAGGAAAGGGCCTTCCCCAAACTGTTGCCACAAAGTTGGAAGCACAGAATTGTCTAGAATGTCATTGTATGCTGTAGCATTAAGATTTCCCTTTACTGGAACAAAGGGGCCTAGCCCGAACCATGAAAAACAGCTCCAGACCATTATTCCTCCTCCACCAAACTGTACAGTTGGCACTATGCATTGGGGCAGGTAGCGTTCTCCTGGCATTAGCCAAAAATCCAGATTTGTCCGTCGGACTGCCATATGTTGAAGCGTGATTCGTCAATCCAGAGAACGCATTTCCAATGGTGGTGAGCTTTACACCACTCCAGCCGATGCTTGGCATTGAGCATGGTGATCTTAGGCTTGTGTGAGGCTGTCCGGCCATTTCATGAAGCTCCTGACGAACAGTTATTGTGCTGACGTTGCTTCAAGAGGCAGTTTGGAACTCGGTAGTGAGTGTTGCAACCGACAGACATTTTCTACGTGCTTCAGCACTCGGCGGTCTCGTTCTGTGAGCTTGTGTGGCCTACCTCTTCGCGGCTGAGCCGTTTTTGCTCCTAGACGTTTACACTTCACAATAACAGCACTTACAGTTGACCGGGGCGGCTCTAGCAGGGCAGAAATTTTACAAACTGACTTGTTGGAAAGGTGGCATCCTATGATGGTGCCACCTTAAAAGTCACTAAGCTCTTCAGTAGGCCGTTCCACTGCCAATGTTTGTCTATGGAGATTGCATGGCCGTGTGCTCGATTTGATACACCTGTCAGCAACAGGAGTGGCTGGAATAGCCAAATCCACTCATTTGAAGGAGTGTCAACATAGTTTTGTATATATAATGTATTAATATCCTGTCCTCAATAATGCTTTTGGGACAAACGGGAGTGGTGGTACCAGGAATGAATGAGTGAAAGAGTGAGGAGGTGAGAGAGGAGAAAATTGAGAATGAGAGGGCATCTGACACAACAGGCGCTTTGAAATAGAGATGTCAAAGAATGTTCAGAGGAGCTAAGCAGTAGTTCACCTGACACTACTGTACAAACATGCATGTATACTGAACAAAAATATAAATGCAACAATTTCAACGATTTTAGTGAGTTACAGTTCATATAAGGAAATCAGTCAATTTAAATAAGTTCATTAGGCCCTAATCTATGGATTGCACATGGCTTGGCTTGGTCCCACCAAATGGGGAGCCAAGCCCAGCCAATCAGAATGAGTTTTGCCCCACAAAAGGGGTTTATTACATACAGAAATACTGAGTGGCTGGTCTCAGACGATCCCGCAGGTGTAGAAGCCGGATGTGGAGGTCCTGGGCTGGCGTGGTTACACGCGGTCTGTGGTTGTGAGGCCGGTTGGACGTATTGCCAAATTCTCTAAAACAACATTGGAGGTGGCTCTGGTGGACAGTCCTGCAGTCAGCATGTCAATTGCACACTCCCTCAAAACTTGAGACATCTGTGCCATTGTGTTGTGTGAGAAAACTGCACATTTTAGAGTGGCCTGTTATTGTCCCCAGCACAAGGTGCACCTGTGTAATGATCATGCTTTTTAATCAGCTTTTTGAAATGCCACACCTGTCAGTGGATGGATTATCTTGGCAAAGGAGAAATGATCACTAACAGGGCTGTAAACAAATTTGGGCACAACATTTTAGAGAAATACGCTTTTTGTGCATATGGAACATTTCTGTGATCTTTAATTTCATCTCATGAAACATACACTTTACATGTAGCGTTTATATTTTTGTTCAGTGGACATAAACAAACCCAAACGCTTAAGTATGTACTATAGTACACTATCACCAGCCATGACTCACTGTGTAATTGTTTATTACTCAAGACTGAGCACCAGTCAGAACATGCACAACAATATGGGATATATACAATTGGCTGTTCATATAAACTGACCATGTAACGAACAGTAACACTTCCGTTAGAGTGAAGATATGTTACTTCCCATAATGTAGCCTACCAAGTAAGCAACATGACATTCCAAGCCACAAAAATCGGAATATCTTCAACATGTTGCAATTTGTGTCAAGGCCCAATAAGGCAGACTAGTCTTACCTCAAGGGGTGGTACGAAACCGTTTTCTGAGATCCGCTGTGAATGTTCATTCGTCAATGGCGATGGGTTGTGATCGCTTGCTTTGGGAGTGTTGAAATCTTCGTTGTCTAGGCTATTTCAGCTCAGCTTCCTATACGGGACCTGACACACTGTTCCTAAAATATCAAATGGAGTATGTATAGGTTATGAAATGCAGCTCGCGCCCTGTCCCGTTTTAGGAGAGCAACAGAAGAATCTCCGCAGCCTCCTTTGCTTTCTCATGGAGGAAAGCCCCAGTCCGTGACGCCACAAACCGAGAACAAGGAAACCCCACCCGTCCGTGATGTCACCATCGAAAGCTCAAAATGAATTTAGCGCTTGGAAATAACCAGGGAAACGTCAATATTTTGGTTCTGTGGAATGACATGGCCTGGAACTTGCTGAACATTATTTGTGTTGAGTTCCCAGAAATCAAAATCATAAAGATACTTCTTCGCACAGTCGATTAGATATGGGAAATGTAGCCTACTGAATTTCCTCCAACTTTCCAGATATGATTGCTAGCGCAACGTACTTGGATCCAGTTCCTCAAATTACATCGTTCAGTGTCTATAATACTATGAGATTTTCCTTACCAGGTAACCTGATGGAAAAACTTCTAGCCCGTGTACACCTTTGCCAAGTATGAACGTTAGCCAAATCACTATGCAGGCTAACGCAAACTGTTATGTTCCATAAAGACATCCACCCAGTTATGTAGAATATGCAACATAAACCATGACTCAATTCACATTCAGGCAGTTGAGTTATATTAGTACCAAGTAAGGCAATAATATATTAGTAGTATGCAGCACAAAGGGAGGCTACAACATGTCATGGTTGTAGAAAAGCATCTTTTTATTAGAAGGGAAACATAATCAAAGTCAATTCCAAGATGGCTTCACTTATTACTGGTAGATTGCACTGCATTATGCTCACTCATCCTCCAGAAACATTTCAAAATTAAGTGCTACAGTACAACAGTTCCTCCTTCCCCTCCCGCTTGTTTCCATTGCCAGGATTGGAGAAGCAGGGATCAAACAGCTGAAAGAAAAAAAAATAAGAGTATCGGGTGAATTTAAACATTTGAGACAATCACACAGAAATTCTAACAAATTACTGAGTCTTGGGTCATTCAAAGCTGCAAGAGGAAGAACATGTACAGACAAGTTGCTCCATTGGACATAGAAAGGCCCTTGTATGTGTAAAATTTAACAATCCTGTCCATCTAGTGCAATTAACTATCATAAAGAGTCAGCCGTTAGGCTTTACAGGAGTCTAAATTAACACTGCACTACAACGTGACTTAGCAGCACATTAACAATCATTTGCCAGTATCAAACTTGACTACAGGAACTAAAGCAGATTTCAATAGTCATTGTTTGATACTTAATATTAAGTAGTCAAGCTAGGAAAATCCCCACAGCAAGCCTACTGGCCAATATAGCTTTACACAACTACTATTGTTTTCTGACTAACCTGAAAACATGCATTCACATTCAAAAGAAGACCAGTCACAATCGGCATGCAGATGTTTCAACCAAATGCAGAGATCACAGTTGACTACAGAGAGAGACAAGGGACAAAAATCTCTAGAAAGGAGAGGACAAATGAGTCAACAGGTAGCCTATTTATAGAGCAGGATGGAAATCGTATCAATAGGAACATAAAAATAGTGTTTGTTAACAGGAACTAAATATACATCGGTATGACAGGTACTTTTTGTTTGTGGCTATGCTCTAGGGGGGGGGGAACGGCATTCTTTCAGTTTCACTAAGCAAAGAAGATCAATGCCCACCAAGTGTCAAAGTACAAAAGTCAGTAGATCATTCATTTCTGAGTAGACTGACAGTCGCATCATCTATCCCTGTCATTCATTTTTAAAACTAATGAGGACACGTTACATTAAGATGCATTACATTAACTGGAATACATTTGTAAATCACGTCCATATTCCCGACACCTTGCTCAATTTAATCCAAGTACAGGGACCATCACAATGAAGCTACATGTTCACCAATATGTATACCTGACCCAAGGGGGACGTTACACTTATCTTTATACACGCCATTATAAAAATCAGCTATTCTCTGTAGTTTCCAGGGAGAGTCCCAGTAGAGGAGCGCATTCAAATACAAGTACAGCCCAACAGAAAGTAGAGAGACGAAGAGGGAGAAGAAAACGGAGCACAGATTAGTCCCGAGGAGGAGAGTTGGAAAGCTAGACGAAAGGAGCACGGACCAGAGTCCTGAGAGTGAAGAAGCGACTGAAGTGGAAGGGAGCTTAGACGAAGAGCACCAGGTCTTTACAGGGGGCGGCTGTAGCCGAGGAGAAGGCGGCGAGGATGGAGGCGAAGACGACGTCGGGGGACTGGGCGGCGTCAACGGCCTCGTGCAGGCCGCGGGCGCTGTAGTACTTGACTAAGGGCACCGTCTCCCGGTGGTAGGCCTCCAGGCGCGAGCGCAGCGTCGACGCGTTGTCGTCGCTGCGGCGCATCAACGGCTGCCCTGTCACCTGATGGGGGACAGAGAGAAGACATTAGGGTTCATATGACTGAAAAGTGCCATTTTGGTTTCTCTCCCGTTGTTTATTTCTCCCTTCCTCCCTACACTTTCAGAGTCCACAGATCTATACGAATTTGATAGGTTTAAGAAATATGGTGATGGCTCCCTCTAGCGCTCCAGATGGTCAAGTGCATCTTCTACCATATTAATTACTTCCTATCCAGTCCTTTCGGATCTATGCTGAACACAGAAGCCTTGAGCGGTGTCAAATAGATTTCCAAGCCAGTAGCACCGATCTACATCTCTGGGTACCACACACACACTACAACCCTTTTGATTTGTGTGTTGGAAGCCATTTCTGTGCTGAGCATCTGAAACAAGAGCTCAAAGCCACCTGCACGGAACAACTCCTAGCCAAGGGATTGTGTGTCACGACACTTGTGAAAGAGTGTGTTTGCAAATGAGCCACTACATTCTTCATATGACAGACACACTTCTATAAGAACACGCTTGTTAAAAGTGCATATTTGCACAAACACTGAGGGCGCACACACTTTTTGAAGCGCAAATTGACCCAGAAACACATTTGAAAACCTGTGATTAGAGGATTATAAAACCAGCTTCCTCTGGGTTCTACAATAGAAGTAGGGTTTCCAGACTCAGAAAGGGGGATGTTCGTCAAGGTACTTACGTCATCCTTCATGGGCTCTTTGGGTGGGTTGAACTCGTCATGGTAGGAGCGACCGCTAGGCTGGTGAATTAGTCTTGGGGGGGGGGAAGAGAAGGTTAGTGGGCCACGTGGTTGAACACCACTTCCATCTTCCATCGAGTCCAACCACACTGCCTTTGGCCCACTTCAACATTTTACACCACATCCCATAATGGCCTCACAAAGAACCCCTTTCGACATGCGAATGGCAACATTTGGATTGGACTATTGGCACATTATTTCCTCTGTATGAAGCCGTGTCCTCATTACAGATCACTGTTGTGGATGAGGGAGGCATTGCTCTGTTTCATAACAATTCCGCCAACAAATGGTCTATAATAACTGGATCAAACCACAGGTCACCGCAGCACGTCTCCCCCTCTCTTCTCCCGCTATACAATATTTGGTCCCACCTGCCACAGATCCTGCGCACCAGTAGGGAGTCGTCGACGGAGAACTCAATCACAGAGTCCAGCTTCTCGGTGCGCTTCTCCAGCAAGTCATCCAGCTAGGAGAGAGGGACTCATGAAACATAAGAGCAGGGAAGAAACAGGTTCATATGCTCAGTGATGTAGTCGAGGGTAAACGCAGTTTACACATCATTTTCATTTTAACCCACCTTTTGCAGAAAAATGCATTGAAAGTGTAGGAAGCAATCCTTTTTTCACCGCGACCGGCAATCGGTTTACCCACTACATCACTTCATATGCTTGATTAACAGCAAGAGACACTTTTGCTCTGGGTAATGACAGCAAAAACGGAGTCAGGCACCAACCAATCCTCACCATCTCTGCTTGTGTCACTGTGCGTGGGAATCCGTCCAATAGGAACCCCTTCTTACAGGGAGGCGTGTCCAGGTTCTTTTCTATGAGTTCTACCACCATCTCGTCACTGACCTATGAGTAAGTTGACAGTGATGAGCAGTGAGACAAAAAAGGCACGCGAACACACAATTGGGACAGAGGTCCAAGTAAACCGGTCTCAGATTACCACTAAGCTACAGAACCAGTGAAACAAAACAGATTCATTCCTATTAAAATGAGCACAGAGACACTTTCAGAATTAACATATGAACACGCGCATCTTACCAGTTTCCCGGCATCCATGGTCTCCTTGAGCCTCTTGCCGAGCTCAGAGCCAGACGCCACCATGGCCCTCAGCATGTCCCCCGTGGCCAGATGACACACGCAGTACTGCTCTGCCAACCGAGGTGCCTGGGAGGGAGGGGGATTATTGGCATTGGGCCTAATGTTACAAAGGCAACAAGGGTAGCATTTATGTAGCCATGTCTCAAAAGTGTAACTTGACAACTCTGAAGAGAAAAGTACAGCAACGCATTTCCACCCTCCAACATGTCAAACTATTACAACAGGTGGGAGCCCGTCAAGGCATTCAAGTCGTGCTGAATCTTAATAGTTGATAGCAACATCCCTCCAGCTGCAACATAGCCTCCACCCATGACATGAGACTAATGTCTAGATGTATGTGGGGAGGGCATGGGACACTTCTGGAAAAACTAAAAAGTGGGTTGAATAATTAAAACGCCATAGCACATGCAGTACAGTTGTTTCAAGGACACAATCATGTGGCCATTTTGTTTTTACATTTCAGAGTGATGTTCAAGTTGCGCCACAACTGAGAGCTAAAGACCAAACCCCCAAGGGACAAAGTAAATACTTAAGATCTTCCAAGCCAGACAACAAGTACAGTGCCGTCAAATTATTCATAGCCGTTGACTTATTCCACATTTTGTTGTGTTACAGCCTGAATTCAAAATGGATTAATATATATATTTTTAATCTCACCCATCTACACACAATACCCCATAATGACAACATGTTTTTAGAAATGTTAGCAAATTTATGGAACTGAAGTATCTAAATGACATAACTACTCATACCACTGAGTCAACACATGTTAGAATCCCCTTTGGCAGCAATTACAGCTGTGAGTCTTTCTGGTTAAGTCTAAGAGCTTTGCACACCTGGATTGTACAATATTTGCTCATTATGCTGGTCAACATTCTTCAAGCTCTCAAGTTGGTTATTGATCATTGCTAGACAACCATTATCAAGTCTTGCCATAGATTTTCAAGCAGATTTAAGACAAAACCGTAACTCAGCAACATTCACCGTCTTCTTGGTAAACAAATCCAGTGTATATTTGGCCTCGTTTTAGGAAATGAACATTCATATCCCAGTATCTGCTGGAAAGCAGACAACCTGGTTTTCCTCTAGGATTCTCCCTGTGCTTAGCTCCATTCCTTTAACTTTATCCTGAAAAACTCCAAGCCTTAATGATAACAAGCATACTCATAACATGATGCAGCCACCGCTATGCTTGAAAATATAGAGAGTGGTACTCTAATGTGTTGTATTTGACCCAAACATAACACTGTCTATTCAGGACTAAAAGTGAATTGCTTTGCCACATTTTTTGCAGTTTTACTTTAGCACCATGTTGTTTCAGAATTTTTATTTTCACTGTCAATTAGGTTAGTATTGTGGAGTAACTACACTGTTGATCAATCCTCGGTTTTCTATCACAGCCATTAAACTCTGTTTTAAAGTCACCATTGGTCTCATGGTGAAATCCCTGAGCGACTTCCTTCCTTTCCGGCAACTGAGTTAGGAAGGACGCCTGTATCTTTGTAGTGACTGGGTGCATCCAAAGTGTAATTAATAACTTCACCATGCTCAACAGGATATTCAATGTCTGTTTTTTTATTTTTTATTTTATTGTTACCCAGCTATCAATTGGTGCCCTTCTTTGCGAGGCATTGGAAAACCTCCCTGGTCTTTGTGGTTGAATCTGTGTTTGAAGTTCACTGCTCGACTGTATGTGTTGGGTACAGAGATGAGGTAGGCATTTAGAAAGCATGTTAAACACTATTATTGCACACAGTCCATGCAACTTATTAAGCACATTTTTACTCCTGAACTTATTTAGGCTTGCCATAACAAAGGGGTTGAATACTTAGAATCAAGACATTCCAGCTTCTCAATTAATCATTTTTTAAGAATGTCAAATAAAACCACCCACAGGCCAACCCCCAGTTGGGGGAACCCTGCCATAAGATGTTGTGCGTAGGCCAGTGACCCCCAAAAAATCTCCATTTAATCACTTTTAAAAACTCAGGCTGTAACAACAAAATAGGGGTCTGAAAATCCTACAGTACTTTTACCAGCCTGTGCAACAAAATGTGAGTGTTTTATAAGGCAATGTTGTGCAGCTATCCAGCCACTACAGCAAGGAAGTACAGACGTCCCCAACTTCGCTCCTGGGAAGCTGCAGGTGTGCCAGCTTTTGTTCCAGCCCAAACACATTTCAAACAAAACCCTGCACAACCTATTGTTCTCCCGGACCAGAGACTCCCAGAAACGAAATAAAAATTACACTGAGCTTATTGACAGGGAAGTCAAGAGTCTACACGTTCATTGAACCTGGTTAGATCAAATGAAAGTAGTTGGCTCTGGCCAGCTGGAGAGTATGATTAGCATACAGTCACCTAATGGGACATTGAAAGTCATAGTTCAAAGTGCCCTTCATACAATACATTGGCATGCGACTCCAGAGACGCGTACCACATTGACTTTGTGCCAAAGTGTTGCAAGATCACAAATCAAACTGGTCAGCACCAGATAACGTTAGTTCGAAGGGAAATGGCTACATTCAACTTAACAAATGTTCATAACTAGTTAGCTAGCTACAACTTGCATTATACTTCCATATCCGTCTGATCTAGAAACCCAATTCATTACAGGAAACTTGGGAAAGCTAGCCATCTATGCAAGCCAATTCAGAATGAACTTCAGGACAAGGTGTAACGTTATACAGTTAGGTGGCAGTGTCGGCCATGCGGTGTCCCATTCCTGCACTTCCATACTAAGTTAGCATAACTCACTCACCTGTGTTCCTTTCCCAGCACCAGGGGGTCCGAGAAGGATTGCCCGAATTCCCTTTTTTAC
Organism: Salvelinus alpinus; assembly: GCF_045679555.1. Classification (NCBI taxonomy): domain Eukaryota; kingdom Metazoa; phylum Chordata; class Actinopteri; order Salmoniformes; family Salmonidae; genus Salvelinus; species Salvelinus alpinus. The sequence goes on along the minus strand of NC_092114.1, from coordinate 40,766,652 downwards.
GTCGGATACTGCATCGTTCAATTGCATGCTGGGGGCCATGTTCACTTTCACCGTCCTTGTGACACTTTCGTGATCTACCAACTCGATCACGAAAGGAAGTGTCAGCGACTTATTTCTTGCTGTTTAGGATTAAAGCCCGCCCCTTATTAGAAAATACTTCCCTCTCATTGGTCATTAGATCGTTCATTCAAGCGACCTACACGCTGATTTGCTGAAATAGTAAGCACATTTCTTGTTATAACATCCGGGTTTTGCAAACGCAATTACGGATTTTATTTGGTGAGGGACCATAGAAATGTAAATGAACATTGTTATTAGTTAGACTGTTAGATACATCTCTATTATTAATATTAATATTAATTGTTTATTATTATTTAATAAGTAATATTACTGTTTCATCTGTCGGGAATAATTACAACTAGTACTGCATGCTGTGTGTAGAGGTGGCAGAGGAGGCCCAGGGACTGTTCTTTAACCACTGCCAAGATGTGGTCGCTTTTTTTTGGCTCTACCAATCGATGCCTCCCCTGCTGAAGCTACAATGCCTTTTCAATCCAAACAGCTCAACTCCCAGCCTTTCATTCGAATCCTAATTGAGACATTCAATCTCCAATCAATCTACATTTGTTGTTAGTTTGTTTAGATTTTATACGCTTTGAGATAGTTTTTTTTGTAAAGAAAAGCGCCATACAAGTTAAATAAATAATAATAAGTATCATTATTAACATTGTTATTTGTGTCTAAATATAGGCATTTGTTAGATATACAGTTGAAGTCGGAAGTTTACATACACCTTAGCCAAATACATTTCAACTCAGTTTTTCACAATTCCTGACATTTCGTGGTCCCATGGTGTTTATACTGCGTACTATTGTTTGTACAGATGAATGTGGTACCTTCAGGTGTTTTGAAATTGCTCCCAAGGATGAACCAGACTTGTCGAGGTTTACATTTTTTTTTCTGAGGTCTTGGCTGGTTTCTTTTGATTTTGATCTTTTGACTCAAATGATGTCAATTAGCCTATCAGAAGCTTCTAAAGCCATAACATCATTTTCTGGAATTTTCCAAGCTGTTTAAAGCACAGTCAATTTAGTGTATGAAACTTCTGACCCGCTGGAATTGTGATAGTGAATTAAGTGAAATAATCTGTCTGTAAACAATTGTTGGAAAAATTACTTGTGTCATGCACAAAGTAGATGTCCTAACAGACTTGCCAAAACTATAGTTTTTTAACAAGAAATTTGTGGAGTGGTTGAAAAACGAGTTTTAATGACTCCAACCTAAGTATATGTAAACTTCCGATTTCAACTGTAAATGGTTGTTTTTGTAGGCAAACCCCTGATTAAAGGTTGTTCAAATAATAATTTTCCAACTAACAAGAAAACCAACAAACTTCTATCAAAACCACAGTCTTTCTCTAAATTAAAGATGCTTTTAGAAGCAAAAAAGAGAAACATACTATTCATCAAACTAATCAGATACCTCAGCTACATGTCTATAAGAGAAAGAGCTGTGTGAATGTAAACGATGACCAACGATACGAATAGGCTTAATAATTAATGGGGTGGCAGGTAGCCTAGTGGTTAGAGCGTTGGACTAGTGTAACGGATGTGAAATGGCTAGCTAGTTAGCGGGTACGCGCTAATAGCGTTTCAATCGGTTACGTCACTTGCTCTGAGACTTGAAGTAGGGTTTCCCCTTGCTCTGCAAGGGCTGCGGCCTTTGTGGAGCGATGGGTAACGATGCTTCGTGGGCGGCCGTTGTTGATGTGTGCAGAGGGTCCCTGGTTCGCGCCCGTGTCGAGGGGACGGTTTACTGTTACACTAGTAACCGAAAGGTTGCAAGATCGAATCCCTGAGCCGACAAGGTACAAATCTGTCGTTCTGCCCCTGAACAAGGCAGTTTAACCCACTGTTCCTAAGCTGTCATTGAAAATAAGATTTTTTTGTTCATAACTGACTTGCCTAGTTAAATAAAGGTAAATAGTGATAGCTAATTTGTTAGTTGAATGAATGCCACTAACAGAGAAAAGAGAAGTCTTTGTCATTGCAGAACTCTGTCCCTCAAGTGTCTAGTATGAGTTTTTAGGATCAGTAACCATCGCGACCCACTGAAAGACTTACAATGGCTTACAAAGTATGTCTGAAGGAGTAGTCTACGCTGATGTGAAGCTCAAAAAAGCAACCAAGTACTGAAGGAAAAGATGGTGCTATGTTCTAAACTAAAATGTCACAAAATATTTTATTTTTATAGACATACTTCAGTATGTTCAACAAAAAGCTTATTCTATCTGCATCAATATCTATCTAATTTTAAATGGGCGTAATAGGGTTAGAGGCAGAGAATCCCAGTGGAGAGAGGGGAACCGGCCAGGCCAGACGACACTCAATTACACTTCAATAAAGACTTAAAGGTCGAGACCGAGTCTGCGTCTCTCACATGGATAGGTAGACCATTCCAGAAAAGATTACTCTTCCGGTGTTGTACCGAACAGCTCCCCCCTGCCAATTCAATTCTTCATTGCTGCGACTTGCTTGCTAGTTTAGAGTTCTGATCTCGTTAGGCTGCACTAGGGGCAATAGTAATGTCTGCAGTTTTCGGTTTGAATTAGTTTATAAATCCATCTTTGTCAAAATTCGTCATCTCACCAATGTCTTATTAGACTAGCAGTTGTTCTGAAATGTTTAATGTTTGCCTGCATTTTACTCCCTCTAACACAACACACATTAATGATTAATTTCGGCTGCCTATCCTGACGTAAGGTTTGTTCTATAGAAAGTATTTGACTGATGTGTGCCTCAGAAAGTACTTGACTCTGGCCACAAAATTAAGGAAATTAGAAGTGGGGATTTCGGCAAGGCTATTTTCTTGCCTGCGAAATTCTCCCCCACCCCCTTCGTTCTTTGGACTGCAAGGCCAGGGAACAGTATAGGCCTGGCACACTTCAGAATAATTTTGGTAGCTTATGTTGACCAGTAGTGTTTGCAACAGAAAGCTAAATTAGAGTATGAAGAAACAAACTTTTATTTTAGAAACATTTTGAAATGTTTTAGAAAATAAATATTAAACCACAAACTTTAAAATTAAATAAGAAATACAAATGTCAATCTTTGCATAAGATATAATTACAAATAAAATATAAAAAGACCAATAACAAACAGATATTGGAAAGCTGTAACAGCTCGACTGAACATTTAGTCCACTTTTTATGGAAAGTTTCAGGTGATACCGTTGCCTGGAACTCAAGCCTAACCTAGTACTGACAGGCAGCACAGACATAACCATCCCACCATTGGAGGATTTTCATACAGGACTGGTGGTTTTTGCTAGTCCTTCCGGTTGTGACCCTTGCCTGTCTGGACTCTGAACCTGCCTGCCTGACCTTGAGCCTGCCTGCCTGCCACTCTGTACCTCCTGGACTCTGACCTGTTTTTGTTGGGACTCAAACCATCTGGATCTGGGTCTCACCTTGTGCCCTTATACTTTCAGAACACATTCAGCAAACTGGGGGAAAAATTTGATGGACATTTCAGTTTTCACCAACAAAATTGTTAAACTTAAGATTCTAATTTGCACGTATACAACGACACAGCTATAATATAATTTGACAGTTCTGTTTTTCCTTTTAGTCAGTATACTTTTAGTAGGTTAATTGTACATTACTGAAACTCTCATACTTACTTTCAAGGCATAGACCCCACAAGAAGTAACATCTTGTTGGCATGGGTGCGGAAGGGCACCACACACCCGTCTGGAGATATTACCCCCCTTCTCTCTCAGGAATGATCTGAACATATATGTTAATAAAAGTACAGCATTTTGAAACACTATTGATTACAATATAGAGATTAATAACAGAGGGGAATCTGAGAATGCAGGGATTCCAGCAGGGTGTGAGTTGAAGTAGTCAAATCTGGAGCTGACAAGGGCTGGAATGATCATCTGGGATTATCTGACATCTGAGAATGGGCAGGCATTCCCTCGGATGAAGAGCATCTCCGTCTTGCTGATTATGTGCTGTCATCCATGTGGAAATGTCACCTGCATATCTGATGTAGGAAAAGAGATAAGAGAAGTTGAGTTTCCTGTGAATATGTTTATGTACTGTACATGTGTGTATGTATATATTTATTTTAATTTCTATTATTGTTATGATTATTGTGTTTTGTGGTTGAGGGGTGGGGGGAGGTTGATGGGGATGGTGGTTCTGGGGGTGTCCTATTGAGGGCGAATGGACCTATTGGGGAGGGGATTCTTCATAGAGGCACATTCAGTCATAGTTTTGCCTATTATATTATTATAATTTTTTTCTTTTTTTTCTATTATAACAGTTTACTGTGATTATGGATATGCACTCATGTTGACTTATGTATTTGAACTTTCTTTTTTGCCCGGAGTACACATTTTTTATTTATTGTTATTATTTTATTATTACTACTGTACCTACATTTAAAAAAACTAAAACAGAAAAAGTGTAAAAAAAAAAAAAGTAGGAAATGCCATTAGAGGGAAAAGCACGATGGGACGGGGGATTGAGGGATGGGTATTCTGAAGTGTGCCAGGCCTTGCAGTCCCAACATAGGAGGGGAGGGGGGAGAATTTCGACAGGCAAGAAAATAGCCTTGCCGAAAGCAAGCAAGTGGCAAGAGTGATTGAGGGGACAAATTGATTTTGGGGAAAGTGGGGAAAGAAATAAGCTATGTTCTGATACCCTGCATCATTTCACTGCATGCATTTAAAAGCATTGGATTGGTGCAAACATAATGGTGAGACATTCCACCACAGCACAAGACCACTGGACGACCCCAGGCCAAGTGTTTTCTTTCCTAACCCCCTGTATTATTAGAATATTGTGAATACCTTCGGAAAGTGGACAGGAATTTGCTGGCTTCTTGCCTTCCTTGAGTTTGTGATCAACTACAGTGGCAAGAAAAAGTATGTGAACACTTTGGAATTTCCTGTATTTCTGCATAAATTGGTCATAAAATTTGATCGGATCTGTTTTAACTAATAACACACAAATAATTATACATTTTCATGTCTTTATTGAACACACCATGTAAACATTAACACTGCAGGGTGGAAAAAGTATGCGAACCCTTGGATTTCATAACTGGTTGACCCTGCTTTGGCAGCCATAACCTCAACCAAGTTGAGTTGCGGATCAGATCTGCACAACGGTCAGGAAGAATTTTGGACCATTCCTCTTTACAAAACTGTTTCAGTTCAGCAATATTGTTGGGATGTCTGGTGTGAACCGCTCTCTTGAGGTCCTGCCACAGCATCTCAATCAGGTTGAGGTCTGGGCCACTCCAGAAGGCGCATTTTCTTCTAAAGCCATTCTGTTGTTGATTTACTTCTGTGTTTTGGGTCGTTGTCCTGTTGCATCACGCAACTTCTGTTGAGCTTCAATTGGTGGACAGATTGGCCGAACATTCTCCTGCAAAATCTCTTGTTAAACTTGGGAATTTGTTTTTCCGTCGGCGATAGCAAGCTGTCTAGGTCCTGATGCAGCAAAGCAGCCCCTAACCATGATACTTTACAGTTGGGATAGGTTTTTGATGTTGGTGTGCTTTGCCTTTTTTTCTCCACACATAGTGTTGTGTGTTCTTTGCAAACAACTCAACTGTAGTTTCATCTGTCCAGAGTATTTTGCCAGTAGCGCTGTGGAACATCCAGGTGCACTTTTGCAAACTTCAGATGTGCAGCAATGTTTTTTTTGGACAGCAGTGGCTTTTTCCGTGGTGTCCTCCCATGAACAAAATTCGTGTTTAGTGTTTTACATATCGTAGAGTCGTCAACAGAGATGTTAACATGTTCCAGAGATTTCTGTAAGTCTTTAGCTGACACTCTAGGATTCTTCATAACCGCATTGAGTATTCTGCGCTGTGCTCTTGCAGTCATCTTTCCCATACGGCCACTCCTATGGAGAGTAGCAGCAGTGCTGAACTTTCTCCATTTGTCTTCCCGTGGACTGATGAACATCAAGGCTTTTAGAGATACTTTTGTAACCCTTTCCAGCTTTATGCAAGTCAACCATTTTTTTATTGGTCTTCTGAGATCTCTTTTGTTCGAGGCATGGTTCACATCAGGCAAGGATTCTTGTGAATAGCGAGCTCAAATTTTGTGAGTGTTTTTTTATAGGGCAAGGCAGCTCTAACCAGCATCTCCAATCTTGTCTCATTGATTGGACTCCAGGTCAGCTGACTCTTGACTCCGATTAGCTTTTGGAGAAGTCATTAGCCTTGGGGTTCACATTTTCCAACCTACACTGTGAATGTTTAAATGATGTATTCAATATAGACAAGAAAAATACAATTTGTGTGTTATTAGTTTAAGCACACTGTGTTTGTCAACTGTTGTGGCTTAGATGAAAATCAGATCAAATTGTCTTACCATTTATGCAGAAATCCAGGTCATTCTAAAGGGTTCCCATACTTTTTCTTGCCACTGTATATAGGCTACTGTATCAATCAATCTTTCATTCGTTCATGTCATCACACAGCATATGAGTCATTCATCATTTGAAATGTAATCAAGCATTTTATTTTTAAAAGAAAATAAAGCTAGCCTTGAATAATTAGCTTCAACAATAAATAAGCCTTCCATTTTGGAAATTGCATTCTGATACGCTTAGAATGTATTTAGTGTTTACATTGTTCCAAAAGGTCAGAGAAATGATATTGTAATCTATACAGCACCTGCTTGGCACACTTAATATCCACGCAGCGCTTGCTCCTTACCTTATTTTTATTGATCTCCAGTTTTTTCTACAACTAGTCAAATGTATTCCTCACATCTGAATTCCCCTTTACTTCAAGAGCGACCAATAAACATTCCCCTGTTTCAAGTTTATTTGTCACGTCCTGCACCCCCGCAGCAACCTGGGCATTCATCTCTATGTGGAGACAGAGGAGGGTGAGCCTCATAGAGATAATACTATGGTCAGGGTCAGGAAATGCTCTGCAGATGGGGAGGTTATTTCCCACAAAATGATTATTATTATAAAATGTCTTGATTATTATGCCTTTGAATAAAGAGGCAAGTTAACTCAGAATACAACACCAGTACCTGCGCAGTAGCACTAATGTCATAGTATATGTAATTGTTTAGTAAATACATAGAAATGGAGTTTTGTTATTTTTGGTTAACCTCACAATTATATCTCAAACACACACACACACACACACTGTTTTCTCTCTATCAGTCCTTGTTAGCTGGGTGGGTAGGCTTGGTGGGTCGAAGGGGCCCCCACTGCAAACTGCCCTTCTTCAGAGCCAGCCAGGTCCCCTGTCGCCCCCCACGCGCCCTGAAATCCATCCCACGCAAGAGGGAGCCCAAATATGACCTGCCCCTGCCCAGTACACATGGTGAGGTCCTACAAGGTCAGTGGACAACACTGGTTTTAGGTCTTGTTGTGAAGCTTGTTTAATGCAACGTTTAAAGGCATAGTTCATCCAAATTACTAAATTAATTAAGTTGTGTTTACATTTAATTGTGTCTTTATTGTAAATCCAATGCATCCAAAGTGTGCTTTACAGTCTGTCCTGTCTCAAAACATATTGTTTGGTCCCTTTCAGATCACAGCCACGTCAACAGTGGGCGTCAGGCTTGTAAGAGACATGAATTATATGTGAACTTTAGTGACCTAGGCTGGAAGGTAAGCTTCTGTCTCCCTTAACTACTCATTCTACTGAATAGATAATATCATGAGCTAACATTGTATCACCTTATTTGCTGTAACACACAATTAGTGTTTTTAGGGAAGCAAGGCATTTGTGTAGTACGTGCAATGTGGTGTATGTATTTCTGATAGAAATATAGTCTGTTCTAGTCATTCTATTTCTATGGTATTCTCTCCATTAGGACTGGGTCCTGGCTCCTACGGGTTACTCTGCCTTCTACTGTGATGGAGAATGCCTATACCCTCTGGGGTCCTGCATGAACGCCACCAACCACGCTATGATCCAACTAGTGGTCAGTATGCACTACTACACCCTCTCTCACATGAACGATAACATTGGTTTCAGTGGGAAAGACGGTAATTGGCTCAGACAGTATTGGGAAATATGGCAAATTGAAAGTAAAATACCCAAGTTAACTGAGTCTACAATGGCAGACTCTTAAAGTAGAGTACAGATAGTGAGAAGTTACATTCAAGACTGAAATGGTCGACTTTATACTATATGCCTGCTCTTTAAATGACAGACTGACCAGGTAAAACTATGATCCTTTATTGATGTCACTTATTAAACCCACTTCAACTAGTGTAGATGAAGGGGAGGAGACAGGTTAAAGAATGATGTTTAAGCATTGAGACAATTGAGACATGGATTGTGTATGTGTGCCATTCAGAGGGTGAATGGGCAAGACAAAAGATTTAAGTGCCTTTGAACAGGGTATTTAAGTGACTTTGAACAGGGTATGGTAGTAGGTGTATCAAGAATGGTCCACCACCAAAAGGACATTGAACGAATTTGACACAACTGTGGGAAGCATTGGAGTCAACATGGGCCAGCATCCCTGTGGAACACTTTCAACAGCTTGTAGAGTCAGTACAGTATCACACTTCACAATACAATGCCATAAAGTGTGGGCCTGTAGTACCTGTAAATCAACTAAACTTTGTTGTTTATTTCCATATGCAAAGAATAAAGCATAATTGTTCATGTAATATTAGCCTCATAACTCGAGGAAGAGGAAATAGTGATTAAATAATCAAGTAAATGAAAAGACAGAGACAAATGCTTTTGAACTACTAGTTATTTTATTTAAAAATGTAAAATTCAGTGCAAAGTAATGTAGTGCATTAGTGTCTAGATCGCTGTTAGGTGGCAAAGCGTCACAAGAATCCTGTGGGGAGAGAAAACAAGAGAATACATTAATTTAATGGGTGTTAACTAATCACGGTTCAACGAAGCATTTCAAGTCCTCAAATCCTGAGAGAGAGAGAGAGCGAGAGAGAGAGAGAGAAAGATGGACAGACAGAGAGAGAGAGAGTGTGGCCTTTCAGATCTCTGCAGTAGGACTACATGCTGGCCATGAGGTTCTCCAGGTGGTACTCCAGGAGTCTGGAGAGCTCAGTGACTAGAGACACTGGGTTAAAGTACCAGGCCAGCTGCTGCCCAAACATGTCATCTAGCAGAGCCATCAGCCCACCCTGAAGAGAACACCACACAACACATAGATAATGGCTCTGAGTTACTAGCTTATCAAGAGGAAAGAGACAATGAGAGTTACTCCCTGTAAAACGTCATTGAAACCCTGTTAATCAGGAAAAAGTAAACTAGGAATAAGGAAGTAAACTCTTGACTCTTACATTGAGCAGCAGCAGGTATCTCTCAGCCTTTGGCTCAATGCTGGCAGCAGCAGGCAGGAAGGAGTACAGGAGAGCGTACAGACGCTCCATGAACCCACCAGGGTGCTAAAGGAAACAGAGGAGGAGAAGAGAAATTGAAGTGAAATTGCCAAGAGAGAGACATCGAAACATCTACCAGTGAGATGCTACTTACCACCATCAGGGACTTCTGAGCTGTCATCATCCCAAACATCACCAGTTCAAAGAGGACATCTATCAGGTTAACATGATGGATCTAGGACAAGAAAACAGGAATGATTTCAAAAAGATCAGATACTGTGATGTATGAAATACATGCATGTGGAAGAACTCAAAGTGAGACATGAAAGAGTTAATGAACTCACCTTTGCCTCAGCCAGCTCCCTCTCAATGTCAATCTTCTTGGAGGGGTCACTCAGGTAGTCCACAAAGTCCTTATAGGCACGGATGAATTCGGCCTCGTCCTATCACAAAGCAAAGAGCATTGATGTTAGTGAACAGAACACATTTCCCACTGAGGACGCTCTCTTACCCTTGAATGAATAATGAGTTAGTGAGTTACCATGTGGTGGGCCTGAACCAGTGCGCCCAAGATGGCGTAGCAGTCGGATGTGTCTTTGTCCTGTCTGTCCCGTGTAAATAGTATTCGTATTTTTCGTATACATTTCGTATATATTTTAATTTCACTTTCCATCTAGGAACTGAATATACATTCCTACATTCCGCCTCACCCAATGTGGTACGGACCTGCTATTTTTTTTTATACTTTAGAACCGTAACCCCAATCAGAAGCTAGCCAGATAACTAGTAGTCAGTTAGCCACTGCTGCGGTCTTCGCCCTTAACTCGGACACAGCCAGCTTCAATACCGGGCCAATACCTGCCAGTCTGCAAGCGCGATATCAACCCAGAGCATATAGGACTGCTTTTTCTCTACCACATCACCGGATTCCTGACGCAAGCTCTGGACAATTACACCGTATTATCACAGCTAGCTAGCTGCAACCGAGTGGCTACTACTGGCTAACACCTCTGTCCCGAAGCAAGCACCAGTTAGCCTTGAGCTAGCCTCGAGCTAGGCCCATCTGCCGGCTAGCCGAAGAGGTCTACCAGCGAATTCTTGGGCTACAATACCTCTTTTGCCAATTGGACTGGACCTTTTTTTTGCCGACACAGAGCCCTGCCAATCCATCACAACTGGTCTAAATCAGCTACAAGCTAATTTAGCCATTTTTTTGCCGCTGCTAGTAGCTTTTACCTTCTGCACAGACACCAGCCCTGTTATTAGCCTGGATATTACTCACCAATTTACCAGCATCGGACTGTCTCTCGACAACAACGCCGGATTCCTGCCGTAATCCCTGAGCCACTACTTCTGATCCTCACAGCTAGCTTGCCGCTAGCGCAGTTAGCGCCACTGCCACGAAGCTAGCACCAGTTAGCAAACACAATTCTACAATTCACAACCTCTCTTTCGCCATTCGGCTTGGATTCTCTGGATTCTCTGTCGACACGACCACGTCTGAGCAGACCCCCTCCGTCTGAGCAGACCACCCCCCGGGCTACTAACTTTAAACGCCGCGTGCTAGCTTAGTGGAGGCCTCCCTGCTCCATCTACGGCTGCCCCCTGGACACTATGATCACTTGGCTACATAGCTGATGCATGCTTGACTGTCCATTAATTCACGGTACTCCATTCTGTTTATTTGTGTTTTATCTGTCGGCTCTGTGCTTTAACTCAGGATCTGTGTGTAGTTAATCCGACCCTCTCTGCCTAGGCGTCGCCATTTTTACCTGTTGTTGCTGTGTTAGACTAGCACCCTGTTATTGCTGCTGTTATCTTACCTGTTGTTTTAGCTAGCTCTCCCAATCAAGACCTGCAATCACTTTATGCCTTATTGTATGTCTCTCTCAAATATCAATATGCCTTGCATACTGTTGTTCAGGCTAGTTTTCATTATCATTGTTTTGGTTTGCAATGGACCCTGTAGTTCCACTCTCCGTACCTCTGATACCCCCTTTGTCCCACCCCCCACACATGCGGTGACCTCACCCATTGAGACCAGCATGTCCAGAGATACAACCTCTCTTATCATCACCCAGTGCCTGGGCTTGCCTCCGCTGTACCCGCGCCCCTCCATACCTGTTACGTTCCCCAGTTTTCTGTGTTGTGGTATGTATTTGAGTGTGTGTTTCAGGAGATAGCTTCCTGAGTTCTCCATGGCTAATTGATAATTGGAGAGCTGACCACGCCCCCTCGTCAAGAAGCAGCTGACACTAATTACCTTTGCCACCTGAGGAATATAAAAGCCAGTGTTCTGTTCAGGAAAAAAGATCATAACTGGGAGATCATTGCTGAGAGAGGAGGCTGAGGGTGATATACTGTATTGGTTGTTCTCAGAGGGAGATGATTAGTGTGACCTGTATTGGTTGATTGGTTATGTCTTTTGTGTGTCAATAGGACGCAGTGTTTTGATTATTGAAATTGTTTGGATTGTTCTGTTTCATTTGTTCCCAGGGGGGAAGGAGAAGGCACTTTGGGAGTGCTTAGGCAAGAGGCCTGCGGGCATACATATACCCGTAGTATATTCATTGTCTAGGCACACTAGGTAAGACCTGGGCGGACCACCCCCTGTATTTTGGTTAGGGCACCAGGTGGTGCTAAGATAGGTAAGTAGTGGGTAGGCAGGTTAGATAGGAAAGGGGGAAGTTTTGATATTTACTTTCTTTGCTTCCGTCCAGCCCCTTTTCCCCATATTACCGTAAGGAAATAAATCCTAGTAACGGTAAAATCTGCCTTTGTCGTCCTTACTCACGCCTACAGTCCATACCTCTTACACTTCACAGGGGGTTGAGTTGCAGCAGGGAGTTGCGTTCCCTCTTCTCAGAGGCGTGCGTAACATAATTTCGCAGTCCCCTGCCTTTGTTCCCAGGGGGGAAGGTTATGTTACGCACGCCTCTGAGAAGAGGGAACGCAACTCCCTGCTGCAACTCAACTCCCTGTGAAGTGTAAGAGGTATGGACTGTAGGCGTGAGTAAGGACGACAAAGGCAGATTTTACCGTTACTAGGATTTATTTCCTTACGGTAATATGGGGAAAAGGGGCTGGACGGAACCAAAGCAAAGAAAGTAAATATCAAAACTTCCCCATCTAACCTGCCTACCCACTACTTACCTATCTTAGCACCACCTGGTGCCCTAACCAAAATACAGGGGGTGGTCCACCCAGGTCTTACCTAGTGTGCCTAGACAATGAATATACTACGGGTATATGTATGCCCGCGGGCCTCTTGCCTAAGCACTCCCAAAGTGCCTTCTCCTTCCCCCCTGGGAACAAATGAAACAGAACAATCCAAACAATTTCAATAATCAAAACACTGCGTCCTATTGACACACAAGACATAACCAATCAACCAATACAGGTCACACTAATCATCTCCCTCTGAGAACAACCAATACAGTATATCACCCTCAGCCTCCTCTCTCAGCAATGATCTCCCAGTTATGATCTCTTTTCCTGAACAGAACACTGGCTTTTATATTCCTCAGGTGGCAAAGGTAATTAGTGTCAGCTGCTTCTTGACGAGGGGGCGTGGTCAGCTCTCCAATTATCAATTAGCCATGAAGAACTCAGGAAGCTATCTCCTGAAACACACACTCAAATACATACCACAACACAGAAAACTGGGGAACGTAACAATACCCCTGTCTGCACATTATGCCCAGAATCTATTCTACCACGCCCATAAATCTGCTCCTTTTATTCTTTGTCCCCAACGCTCTAGGCGACCAGTTTTGATAGCCTTTAGCCGCACCCTCATCCTACTACTCCTCTGTTCCTCGGGTGATGTGGAGGTAAACCCAGGCCCTGCATGTCCCCAGTCACCCTCATTTGTTGACTTCTGTGATCGAAAAAGCCTTGGCCTCATGCATGTCAACATCAGAAGCCTCCTCCCTAAGTTTGCCTTACTCACCGCTTTAGCACACTCTGCCAATCCTGATGTCCTTGCCGTGTCCGAATCCTGGCTTAGGAAGGCCACCAAAAATTCTGAGATTTCCATACCCAACTATAACACTTTCCGTCAAGATAGAACTGCCAAAGGGGGAGGAGTTGCAATCTACTGCAGAGATAGCCTGCAAAGTTCTGTCATACTTTCCAGGTCTATGCCCAAACAGTTCGAACTTCTAATTTTAAAAATGTATCTCTCCAGAAATAAGTCTCTCACTGTTGCCGCCTGCTACCGACCCCCCTCAGCTCCCAGCTGTGCCCTGGACACCATCTGTGAATTGATCGCTCCCCATCTAGCTTCAGAGTTTGTTCTGTTAGGTGACCTAAACTGGGATATGCTTAACACCCCGGCAGTCCTACAATCCAAGCTTGATGCCCTCAATCTCACACAAATCATCAAGGAACCCACCAGGTACAACCCTAAATCCGTAAACATGGGCACCCTAATAGACATTATCCTGACCAACCTGCCCTCCAAATACACCTCTGCTGTCTTCAATCAAGATCTCAGCGATCACTGCCTCATTGCCTGTATCCGCCACGGGTCCGCGGTCAAACGACCACCCCTCATCACTGTCAAACGCTCCCTAAAACACTTCTGCGAGCAGGCCTTTCTAATCGACCTGGCCCGGGTACCCTGGAAGGATATTGACCTCATCCCGTCAGTTGAGGATGCCTGGTCATTCTTTAAATGTTACTTCCTCACCATATTAGACAAGCATGCTCCGTTCAAAAAATGCAGAACCAAGAACAGATATAGCCCTTGGTTCACTCCAGACCTGACTGCCCTCGACCAGCACAAAAACATCCTGTGGCGAACTGCAATAGCATCGAAGAGCCCCCGCGATATGCAACTGTTCAGGGAAGTCAGGAACCAATACACGCAGTCAGTCAGGAAAGCAAAGGCCAGCTTTTCGGGAAAGCAGAAATTCGCATCCTGTAGCTCTAACTCCAAAAAGTTCTGGGATACTGTAAAGTCCATGGAGAACAAGAGCACCTCCTCCCAGCTGCCCACTGCACTGAGGCTAGGTAACACGGTCACCACCGATAAATCCGTGATAATCGAAGACTTCAACAAGCATTTCTCAATGGCTGGCCATGCCTTCCTCCTGGCGACTCCAACCTTGGCCAACAGCCCCGCCCCCCCCCCGCTGCTACTCGCCCAAGCCTCCCCAGCTTCTCCTTTACCCAAATCCAGATAGCAGATGTTCTGAAAGAGCTGGAAAACCTGGACCCATACAAATCAGCTGGGCTTGACAATCTGGACCCCCTATTTCTGAAACTGTCCGCCGCCATTGTCGCACCCCCTATTACCAGCCTGTTCAACCTCTCCTTCGTATCATCTGAGATCCCCAAGGATTGGAAAGCTGCCGCGGTCATCCCCCTCTTCAAAGGGGGAGACACCCTGGACCCAAACTGTTACAGACCTATATCCATCCTGCCCTGCCTATCTAAGGTCTTCGAAAGCCAAGTCAACAAACAGATCACTGACCATCTCGAATCCCACCGTACCTTCTCCGCTGTGCAATCCGGTTTCCGAGCCGGTCACGGGTGCACCTCAGCCACGCTCAAGGTACTAAACGATATCATAACCGCCATCGATAAAAGACATTACTGTGCAGCCGTCTTCATCGACCTGGCCAAGGCTTTCGACTCTGTCAATCACCATATTCTTATCGGCAGACTCAGTAGCCTCGGTTTTTCTAATGACTGCCTTGCCTGGTTCACCAACTACTTTGCAGACAGAGTTCAGTGTGTCAAATCGGAGGGCATGTTGTCCGGTCCTCTGGCAGTCTCTATGGGGGTACCACAGGGTTCAATTCTCGGGCCGACTCTTTTCTCTGTATACATCAATGATGTTGCTCTTGCTGCGGGCGATTCCCTGATCCACCTCTACGCAGACGACACCATTCTATATACTTCCGGCCCTTCCTTGGACACTGTGCTATCTAACCTCCAAACGAGCTTCAATGCCATACAACACTCCTTCCGTGGCCTCCAACTGCTCTTAAACGCTAGTAAAACCAAATGCATGCTTTTCAACCGTTCGCTGCCTGCACCCGCACGCCCGACTAGCATCACCACCCTGGACGGTTCCGACCTAGAATATGTGGACATCTATAAGTACCTAGGTGTCTGGCTAGACTGCAAACTCTCCTTCCAGACTCATATCAAACATCTCCAATCCAAAATCAAATCAAGAATCGGCTTTCTATTCCGCAACAAAGCCTCCTTCACTCACGCCGCCAAACTTACCCTAGTAAAACTGACTATCCTACCGATCCTCGACTTCGGCGATGTCATCTACAAAATAGCTTCCAACACTCTACTCAGCAAACTGGATGCAGTTTATCACAGTGCCATTCGTTTTGTTACTAAAGCACCTTATACGACCCACCACTGCGACCTGTATGCCCTAGTCGGCTGGCCCTCGCTACATGTTCGTCGTCAGACCCACTGGCTCCAGGTCATCTACAAGGCTATGCTAGGTAAAGTGCCGCCTTATCTCAGTTCACTGGTCACGATGGCTACACCCACCCGCAGCACGCGCTCCAGCAGGTGTATCTCACTGATCATCCCTAAAGCTAAAACCTCATTTGGACGCCTTTCCTTCCAGTTCTCTGCTGCCTGCGACTGGAACGAATTGCAAAAATCTCTGAAGTTGGAGACTTTTATCTCCCTCAACAACTTTAAAAATCTGCTATCCGAGCAGCTAACCGATCGCTGCAGCTGTACATAGTCCATCTGTAAACTACCCACCCAATTTACCTACCTCACCCCCCATACTGCTTTTATTTATTTACTTTTCTGCTCTTTTGCACACCAGTATCTCTTCTTGCACATGATCATCTGATGATTTATCACTCCAGTGTTAATCTGCTAAATTGTAATTATTCGATTTATTGCCTACCTCATGCCTTTTGCACACATTGTATATAGATTCTCTTTTTTTCTACCATGTTATTGACTTGTTTATTGTTTACTCCATGTGTAACTCTGTGTTGTCTGTTCACACTGCTATGCTTTATCTTGGCCAGGTCGCAGTTGCAAATGAGAACTTGTTCTCAACTAGCCTACCTGGTTAAATAAAGGTGAAATAAAAAAATAAATAAAAAATTAGGACCTTTCCCGCCACAAACAGATAGTTCCTGCTCAAGGTGGAACCAAGCAGTGTCTAAAGAAGAGGGAATAGTTAGGGTGAGACACCCATCTTCCTCTAAGAGACAGAGAGAACAAGAAGATACAGAGAGAAAAAAGAAAAAAGTGGGTCCACTCACAGTGAAGGCCTGGCGCAGGGAGACGAGCCTCAGGGCGATGTCCTCCACTCTCTTGGTGGTAAGGTAGAGGCTGTGGGAGGGAGGGAATGGAGCATGTCAACCATTAGAGTCAATGGGGATAACAGCCTGGTGACCACTATCCTTCAGCATCTGACAAGCCCAGACTACACAGACATTTAGAGGAACTCACTTTAGCAGAGGAACCTCCCTCTCCTCAGGCAGCAGGTCCTCCTCCCAGCCCTACAACAACAGAACAAACATTCAACATCAGTGACCAATGCAATGACATGACAAACAATGGGTCAATGGAAGGATCTTAATGCTACTAGTCAATAGAATGTGTAGCTGTGTGTCTAACATCTGACCTCATAGCAGTTGTGGCCCTCAGGCTCTGGCTCAGTGAACTGCTGATTGGTGGGCGTAGAGACGGAGGCAGCCTCCGACCACGCCGAGGAGGAGAGCAGCCCGTCCAGCCCCATGTGGAGAGTGGCGTACACCACCGAGACATCAGTCTGCTGCTCCAAAAACACACACAACACACCTGTTTACCACACACACACCTTATTAGAAAACAGAGCATATCTAATGGAAAAATGCACAGTAATTGGTATTCTATATACATAGGAAAACCTTTATTTACCTGGTAGCAGCCAAGCGTCACGTCCACAGACGTCTCGTGGCGGAGGTGAGATGCATACTGGGTCGCCCTGCCAGCCACATACTGACAGAGAGAGACGACATGTTAAGGTCAAATGGAATAAGTGAAGAAAAATCTAATACTATTTCAGTAGTATTTACATCTTACCTGGATCCAAGTGACGGACTGCACCTTGGTGACACAGTAGGGGATGCCCTCTGGACTAAGCCTGGCGGTCTCCTTGGAGATGGCCCACACCAGTTGAGTCTCCAGGCCTCGAACCCTACTCACATGGTGCATCCTCACCACCACCTGCTGTGGAGAGAAACAACAAGTAACATCAACAAAACAACATCAGCCATCGCTGTAACACGTTTCCATCAAGATCACATGACTCTGACAATGTAGATTAGGACTAGGTAGTTACAAAGACACATACCTGGGATCCCCCACGCATGTAGGTGATAATGGGGCTGATGAACTGGAAAGTTCTCCAAGCTTTAGCCACCGGACCGGCATTGTTCTGCACAAGAGGGGGGGGACATTACAATACATTCAGGTTAGAAACAGCAAACATTGTAACGGTGATGTGACTCTGTGTGCTTCTCTTACCCTGATCACAACAGGCCCACAGTACAGGGGGCTGAACCTAATCGGTATCAGCTGCCAATTACCAGTGGCCTCCTAAAGCAGACAACAAAGATTTTAAGAATGAATATGTGGGATACTTTTCAAACATAAAACCAAAAACTTTCTGAAAAGTGTACCTCAAGGATAGTCGGCACATCCTCAAGGATGATGGCAGCATCCTGGACATGAAGGATAACTGGCAGCAGTGGCACATCCAACTGGACCTCATCCAGTACAGTTGATTCTAAAATGAGGAAGAGGAATACAAACAAACAATTATTAGGACGTAAAACGTAGCACGCTAGCTAGTACTACTAGCAAAAGTGCATCGCTTAGCAACAATTACTAAAGTTAAGGTTAGCTTGCAAGTCAGGATTACAGAAATACACAACATTTCACAAATTACATTGTCAATGTTGAATGTGGTAAAATAAGAAGTTTAAAACTCCACATACCCTCTTCCAAGTCCCTGTCGCTGTCCACCTCCCGACGATCGCGAACTCTGCAAAACGGAAAAAGACAACAAAAACAACCCACAAATGAATTTAAACAACCTGTCACCGCAGAAGGCTGCCGACGTCCTCGCACTCTCTCCGTCAATCTTGAAAAGCACCCAGGCATTTTCCAGTTTTCCAGTTGTTTCAATCTCAGGTCTCACAAATCAGTCAAGTTTGTTGTTGTTGAACAGCAAATTGAAGTTGTTCTTGTTTTCGCACAGAAAACGTTCAATAGAATGCCGATATGTTCTAACGGTTAGATGTCTCATGGCAACACATATATTTAAAAATTGTTGTTTACAAAATTGACAGCTGTGTTGCCATAGAAATGAGTTTGGAACTATATGGTTACCGTTGGAATCCTATACAATTCCTGGTAATCATTCTAATTCTATTGACCCTATTTTGTCACCAGAGTCTTTCCTATGTTGTGTGTGTATAATATTAAACAAAAATACCAAATGTTTTTTTAAAGTCACTAGCTAGGTCAATGGCCCATTGAAATGTTTTAGCTTGTTTTCATGGAAGTTGTTGTTGTTGTTGAACTTCTGAAAGTCTAGGCTTTGCCTCATTGTGCTATAAAGTCTTGTGGAGCACAGACAACCCGGGGTTAAAACATATTGACCACATTCAGACAAGGGGGGCGAAGCCACAACCCACTGAGGTAGGAGAGCACTGAAGCATCTGCATAATAATAATCCATATCTCTTTTATAAACAGGATATTATCATTGATTATATCAAAGTGTATGTACGAATAAGTCAGTCTGACCTTTTTTCATGGCAGGTTCACCTTTTGAAGCCAGATGAGGTTCCAAAAGCGTGCTGCGCACCCACCAAGCTCAGTCCCATCTCTGTACTCTTCTACGACGACAACAACAATGTGATCCTAAAGAAGCATCGCAACATGGTGGTCAAGACCTGTGGATGCCTGTGACATCTGTGGTGGCCCATCTATTCTACATCATTTTAATAAACTTCACTACCATTGTTCCAAAAGATACAAACAGGGTGATATACCTTGCAACCAGCAGTTGATAGCAATAATCTGGAAATATGCGGATAAATAGTATGTATTTACACTGAACAAAAATATAAACGCAACATGCAACAATTTCAACGATTTTACTGAAATCAGTCAATTAAAATATGTTCTTTAGGCCCTAATCTATGGATTTCACATGACTGGGAATACAGATGTGCATCTGTTGGTCACAGATACCTTTTTAAATGAAGATAGGAGCGTGGATCAGAAAACCAGTCAGTATCTGGTGTGACCACCATTTGCCTCATGCAGTGGGACACATTTAATTTAATATATATATTTTAATTTAACCTTTATTTAACTAGGGAAGTCAGTTAAGAACAAATTCTTATTTACAATGACGGCCTACCCCGGCCAAACCCGGACGACGCTGGGCCAATTATGCCCCGCCCTATGGGACTCCCAATCACGGCCGGATGTGATGCAATCAATCAAACTTATTTATAAAGCCCTTCTTACTTCAGCTAATGTCACAAAGTGCTGTACAGAAACCAGCCTAAAACCCCAAACATCAAGCAATGCAGGTGTAGAAACACGGTGGCTAGGAAAAACTCTAGAAAGGCCGAAACCTAGAGAGGAACCAGGGTATGAGGGGTGACCAGTCCTCTTCTGGCTGTACCGGGTGGAGATTATAACAGAACATGGCCAAGATGTTCAAATGTTCATAGATGACCAGCAGGGTCAAATAATAATAATAATAATGCGGCTTGAATTTGAACCAGTGATGCCTCTTGCATGAGAGATACAGTACCTTCGACTGCTGCACCACTCGGGAGCCCACATCACCTTAGCATAGAGTTGATCAGGCTGTTGATTGACGCTTGTGGAATGTTGTCCCACTCCTTTTTGATTTTTTAAAAAAGTTGCTGGATTTTGGCGGGAACTGGAACATGCTGTCGTGCACGTCGATCCAGAGCATCCCAAACATGCTTGTGAGTATGCAGGACATGGAAAAATGTTGATATTTTCAGCTTCCAGGAATTGTGTACAGATCCTTGGGACCACGCATTATCATCCTGAAATATGAGGTGATGGCAGTGGATTACTTGCACAGCAATGGGCCTCAGGATCTCATAGCGGTATCTCTGTGCATTCAAATTGCCATCGATAAAATGCAATTGTGTTCGTTGTCCGTAGTTTATTTCCCCATACCATAACCCCACCGCCACCATGGGGTACTCTGTTCACAACGTTGACATCAGCGACGCAGGATTCATCCGTGAAGAGCACACTTCTTCAGCGTGCCAGTGGCAATCAAAGGTGAGCATTTGTCCACTGAAGTCAGGTCAAGACCCTGGTGAGTACGACGAGCACGCAGATGGGCTTCCCTGTGACGGTTTCTTCTTACAAATTCTTCAGTTGTGCAATCCCAGTTTCATCAGCTATCGGGGTGTCTGATCTCAGACAATCCTGCATGTGAAGAAGCCGGATGTGGAGGTCCTGGGCTGTCGGTTAAACTTGGTCTGCGGTTGGACAAACTACCAAATTCTCTGAAATTAATACTCTAGCAACAGCTCTGGTGGACATTCCAGCAGTCAGCATGCTCCATCAACATTTGAGAAAAAACTGAGTGTGTTGTGTGGCAAAACTGCACATTTTAAGGTGGCCTGTTATTGTCCCCAGCACAAGGTGCACTTGTCTACTGATCATGCTGTTTAATCAGTTTATTGAAATGCCACACCTGTCAGGTGGATGGATAATCTTGGCAAAGAAGAAATGCTCACTAACATGGATGTAAACGAATTATGCACAAAATTTGAGAAATTAACTTTTTGTGCTTATGAAACATTCCTGGAATATTTTACGTCAGCTCATGAAACATGGGACCAACACATTCCATGTTATATTTATATATTTGTTCAGTATAAAACATTGATTTTGAGTATGAGAATGGTATATGAATAACACCCATTGCCTCTTTCATAAAGAAGGATAACCATACTTCACTATTAAACTATTCAAATCTACAGTAATTCAGATAATTACATCACCCGTTGTCATACACTGCTCAAAAAAATAAAGGGAACACTTAAACACAATGTAACTCCAAGTCAATCACACTTCTGTGAAATCAAACTGTCCACTTAGGAAGCAACACTGATTGACAATAAATTTCACATGCTGTTGTGCAAATGGAATAGACAACAGGTGGAAATTATAGGCAATTAGCAAGACACCCCCAATAAAGGAGTGGTTCTGCAGGTGGTGACCATAGACCACTTCTCAGTTCCTATGCTTCCTGGCTGATGTTTTGGTCACTTTTGAATGCTGGCGGTGCTTTCACTCTAGTGGTAGCATGAGACGGAGTCTACAACCCACACAAGTGACTCAGGTAGTGCAGCTCATCCAGGATGGCACATCAATGCGAGCTGTGCCAAGAAGGTTTGCTGTGTCTGTCAGCGTAGTGTCCAGAGCATGGAGGCGCTACCAGGAGACAGGCCAGTACATCAGGAGACGTGGAGGAGGCCGTAGGAGGGCAACAACCCAGCAGCAGGACCGCTACCTCCGCCTTTGTGCAAGGAGGAGCGGGAGGAGCACTGCCAGAGCCCTGCAAAATGACCTCCAGCAGGCCACAAATGTGCATGTGTCTGCTCAAACGGTCAGAAACAGACTCCAAGAGGGTGGTATGAGGGCCCGACGTCCACAGGTGGGGGTTGTGCTTACAGCCCAACACCGTGCAGGACGTTTGGCATTTGCCAGAGAACACCACGATTGGCAAATTCGCCACTGGCGCCCTGTGCTCTTCACAGATGAAAGCAGGTTCACACTGAGCACATGAGCACATGTGACAGATTTGACAGAGTCTGGAGACGCCGTGGAGAACGTTCTGCTGCCTGCAACATCCTCCAGCATGACCGGTTTGGCGGTGGGTCAGTCATGGTGTGGGGTGGCATTTCTTTTGGGGGCCGCACAGCCCTCCATGTGCTCGCCAGAGGTAGCCTGACTGCCATTAGGTACCGAGATGAGATCCTCAGACCCCTTGTGAGACCATATGCTGGTGCGGTTGGCCCTGGGTTCCTCCTAATGCAAGACAATGCTAGACCTCATGTGGCTGGAGTGTGTCAGCAGTTCCTGCAAGAGGAAGGCATTGATGCTATGGACTGGCCCGCCCGTTCCCCAGACCTGAATCCAATTGAGCACATCTGGGACATCATGTCTCGCTGCATCCACCAATGCCACGTTGCACCACAGACTGTCCAGGAGTTGGCGGATGCTTTAGTCCAGGTCTGGGAGGAGATCCCTCAGGAGACCATCCGCCACCTCATCAGGAGCATGCCCAGGTGTTGTAGGGAGGTCATACAGGCACGTGGAGGCCACACACACTACTGAGCCTCATTTTGACTTGTTTTAAGGACATTACATCAAAGTTGGATCAGCCTGTAGTGTGGTTTTCCACTTTAATTTTGAGTGTGACTCCAAATCCAGACCTCCATGGGTTGATACATTTGATTTCCATTGATAATTTGTGTGATTTTGTTGTCAGCACATTCAACTATATAAAGAAAAAAGTATTTAATAAGAATATTTCATTCATTCAGATCTAGGATGTGTTATTTTAGTGTTCCCTTTATTTCTTTGAGCAGTGTATATTCTATGTATCCAATCAAAGCTGTAAAGTACTGTGACATAAGTACAATGCTACATTTCTACCCTTTTGATGGCTATGTTGTCTTGTTGAACCATGAATTTCTCATTGTCTCTTTTAGATGTACTACACATGGTTCAATTAAAACACTAAATATATGGACTATAAGTGCGTGACAAAAATTACTACACATTTTCTTTGCATTTCTTTAATCATACTTTTAACCAGTACAAGTTAGTAGCAATGGCAAATGTCATTCTATTTTTTTTGCAGTTTTTCTATGTACAGAGGATCCAATACACAGGAATGTGTCATTGTCAATATATTTATGGAGGACTGTGTACTGCTATTTTTGTAATAAAATAAGTAGAATATATATTGTAGAGGTTGATTTGATGCAGAAGTGAGAGGAAATGCCAGTGAACACAGACCTCCAGAAACTCCAATCCTTGACAGTGTCACTCCTGTTCAGCTACATAGCATTTCAGTATATTGGAAATACATTTGAAAATACTTATAAGTATGCATTAGTCTGGTATCAGTATAGACGGAATGGCGTTTAACTTGCATTTGGAAGTAACACATTTTCTGCTAGCATTACAAGGCATACATATTCTCTCACACACAAAACATATTCACTGCTTTCCTTCTGAATGGATCAAATAGGCAGAGGAATGCTTTCATATATATTGCTACAGTTCTTGGAAATGGTCAAATGCAAAATAAAATTGTTACAACGTGGACCCGGCGACTATCAAAAGGGATTTTGGCACTGTGTCGACCAGGGCCTTTTACAGGCAGAACAAGGCTCAGTCTTGGGCAATTAACACATCTTTTCCACTATGACACCATTCTCAAAGAAAGCAGAAATGATTTGCACAAGAGTATAGAGGAGGTATAGAAAAGAGTTGGGGGTAAAAGTAAGACAGCGGTACACAAATGAGAAAAAGTTGGAAAAACAGTAACACCATGACACTTTTAGACGTGTATTGAATCAGGAATGAATGAAGGAAGCAGCATAGGGAAAAGGAAAGTAGGTAGAGTGGGCTCATATAATTAAGATGGGTGCTTCAATGGGTGGGTGCTTGAAGTTGAGGGGTGGTTGGACATATAAGATGGGGTGCTGGTGTGCCTCTGCCCCCATTTTAGGTCATTGTCACACATATTCCCCCACCCATGTCCAGGGGTCTCAGTGTTTTGTCTCTTTGACGCCATTTAGTTCCAGTTGCAGCGCTCCAATCGTGGTCATCCTGTGTCTGTGAATCACAACATGAAAGGCGATGAGTGACAACATATCCACAATATTGAGTCATACAAAATAAAACTTTAGCATAGGGCAAGAGTTTGCTTCTAACATGTATACTGGGAGTCTGAATGATGAGAGCATCTTAACCCAGCTGTAGGTCCATTGTGTGTGTTGGTCTTTTAAGCCTCAACATCATCCAGCTCTGGGGGCATTGGGGATTTGGGATGCTTGCTCTCAAAGTGCTGCTTGAACGTCTTCGGGTCCGGCACCTGCGTCTGTAAGGGTCAGGTAAGGGACGGAGGACATCAACAATTGTTGGCTGAGACCGAATTTTCAGGTGACAAACAATAAACAAAGCAATAAAATGCATCAAAGTACTACACATCACACAGGCCAGTACAATGGACTAGACACAAAGAGAAACCTAAAAAAGGTAGAGATGTCAAACGTTCAGGCTGCTGTACAGACTATGGAGGCTCTAGTCTAGAGCGCCCGGTTAAATTGTGGTTGAGAGCATTATTTTACTCTAAATAGTTAAATGAGTGAGAAAGAGATGTCATTGTTGCAATAGTTTGCCAGTGGGCAACAAACTACATGACCAAAAGTATGTGGACAGCTGCTCGTCAAACATCTCATTCCAAAATCATGGGCCTATGGCGTTGGTTCCCCCTTTGCTGCTATAATAGCTGCTATAATAGCCTCCACTCTTTTGGGAAGGCTTGCTGTGGGGACTTGCTTCCATTCAGTATTAGTGAGTTCGGGGACTGAATTTCAGCAATAGGCCAGGCTCGCAGTCGGCGTTCCAATTCATCCCAAAGGTGTTCGATGTAGTTGAGGTCAGAGCTCTGTGCAGGCCAGTCAAGTTCTTCCACACCGATCTCAACAAACCATTTCTGTATGGACCTCGTTTTGCGCATGGGTGCATGCTGAAACAGGAAAAAGCCTTCAAACTGTTGCCACAAAGTTGGACGCACATTGTATGCTGTAGCGTTAAGATTTCCCTTCACTGAAATGAAGGGGCCTAGCCCGAACCATGAAACAGCCCCAGACCATTATTCCTCCTCCACCAAACTTTACAGTTGGCGCTATGCATTGGGGCAGGTAGAGTTCTCCTGGCATCGGGCAAAACCAGATTTGTCCGTCAGACTGCCAGATTTTGAAGCGTGATTCATCACTCCAGAGAACGCATTTCCACTACTCCAGAGTACCATGGCGACGAGCTTCACACCCCTCCAGCCGAGACTTGGAATTGTGAATGGTGATCTTAGGCTTGTATGCGGCGACTCGGCCATGCAAACCCATTTCATAAAGCACCCGATAAACAGTTCTGTGAGCTTGTGTGGCCTACCACTTCACGGCTGAGCCGCTGTTGCTCATAAACGTTTACAATTCACAATAACAGCACTTATAGTTGACCGGGGCAGCTATAGCAGGGCAGAAATTTGACTAACTGACTTGTTGAAAAGGTGGTGCCACGTTGAAAGTCACTGAGCTCTTCAGTAAGGCCATTCTTCAGCCAATGTCTGTCTATGGAGATTACATGGCTCTGTGCTCGATTTCATACACCTGTCAGCAACGGGTGTGGCTGAAATAGCCGAATCCACTAATTTGACGGGGTGTCCACATACTTTTGTATATATAGTGTATACTATCATCTTAAATGGACATGTTGAAATATTTTGCCATAGTAAATGGTATATTCTGCTAATTTCCCTAATGTGGTCAGTTTGTGTTAATAATTTACTTACACAAGCTTGCATTTTCCCCCCAGAAAATGTGGTGTAATTACACATCCATTTCACCTCAGATTGTTGATGCTAGTATAAAAGTGTATAATTTTCAAGATGACATATGATTGATTGCTTAAAACAGATCAATATCTTCGGTTTTGTACCGATGATTTTGTCACACGCGCTGGGTTATGCAGGACTTAGAAATGCCACAAAAGTTAATGAATTGGCACAGAAAATTAAACGCTGTCTCTCTATAAAAGTCGATGGCCACACACCAATACATGGATATGACAGTCAAACTGTCACTTAAATAGCAGCTAACCGTTATCACTGTAGACATCCTATGTCGCGTCGTGATTCGTTTAAGTTAAAGATAACTAACAAAAAAGTGGTCTGTTCCCTCCTGAAATCAACACCTGACATTCCAAGATATAGATGTAAACCCGCTACAAGTTGACCTAACCAACCGTGTATAGTTTATTCCAAGTGTGAATAGTGTTACTTCAAACAGCGCTACACCCCCGTTCTATTGATTTCAGCGTGACATTGATGGAAGTGATTAACAAAAAAAGTGTTGCACTTGAATCAAAATGCAACACTTCTAAACGTAGGCCTAGCTAGCTGTCCACTACAAACTGTCCTCTAACCAGTGATGTACACATTATTCCCAGATTCCGTTTGGTTTTTGAGCTGCGTTAGTTTTAACAGGACGTGCAACCTCATCTCCCCCTCTCGCACAATTGATTTCAATGTGATATCGATATGAGTGATTCACAAATAAGTGTTGCATTTGTCTTCCTGTCTTGGTCGACCCCAAAGCAAAATGAATCACTCCAAAAACCTATCTGACCGTCTTCTGCAAGTTGTTCTCTAACCAGTGATGTAAAAAACCTCCAGTTTAACATGTTTTTTAAAATTTATTGTGGGTTTCAAGAGCGCATACAACCTGATTTCCCCCCTAATTGATATCAGTTATTTGTCACTTGTCAAAACAGGGTTTTTGGTGTGTGTGCCGTTAATACAAAAGTACTATGATTATTATTGTTGCACATGTATGAGCAGATAGTACATTTTATGTTTAGGTCTTCAATATAACAAACTGTTTCTGCATATTGGTTATTGATTTGGACACATTGTCAACAGAAAGCAGCACCACCATCATTTTCAACTGAAGTTTTAGGACTATTTTATTGAACGTTCAACATTAATTTCTAATGGTTATGTACTTAATCAGGTAAAAACGGCTGAATGATTACAAAAACATGCTGCAGTTTATTTTGATGATATACCAGGAATCACCAAAATGAGTTTGGCCTGCCTTCTAAAGGCACATACAGTACCAACCACTAACACTCACCCGACAGACGGGGCAGGTGTGGACCAGTGCTGCCTTGGCTGCAGTCTTCTGGTCTGCTGCCGCTCCCTTCTTCTTAGCAGCTGCCGCCTTGGCGTTCTTTTGCTGGGATTGAATCTTCTGTTGACCGCGAGCCATGGCCTACCTGAGAGAAACAGACGTATAAAAAATGCTACCCATTTGTATTTATCTGTTGATACTAGTATCTCAGTCTCCGTCAGAAGTCTAGCCATCTATTTAGAGAACGTACAAGTGAATTCAGCTACACAAGACACTAGCCAGCTGACAACTAAACAAGAGATTCTGTTAGATTATATAGCTAGCTAGTATTTGGTAAACAATAGTTTATGTAACAGATTGGCTATAAGATGTATAGCTCTCCTGACCCATTCCGTCTCAGCCTCCAGTATTTATGCTGCAATAGTTTATGTGTTTGGGGGCTAGGGTCAGTCTGTTATATCTGGAGTATTTCTCCTGTCTTATCCGGTGTCCTGTGTGAATTTAAGTATGCTTTTCTCTCTCTCGGACAACCTGAGCCCTAGGACCATACCTCAGGACTACCTGGCCTGATGACTCCTTGCTGTCCCCAGTCCACCTGCTGCTCCAGTTTCAACTGTTCTGCCTGCGGCTATGGAGCCCTGACCTGGTCACCGGATATGCTACCTTGTCCCAGACCTGCTGTTTTCAACTCTCTAGAGACAGCAGGAGCGGTAAAGATACTCTCAATGATCGGCTATGAAAAGCCGACTGACATTTACTCCTGAGGTGCTGACCTGTTGCACCCTCTACAACCACTGTGATTACTATTATTTGACCCTGCTGGTCATTTATGAACATTTGAACATCTTGGCCATGTTCTGTTATAATCTCCACCCGGCACAGCCAGAAGAGGACTGGCCACCCCTCATACCCTGGTTCCGCTCTAGGTTTTCTCCTAGGTTCTGGCCTTTCTAGGGAGTTTTTCCTAGCCACCGTGCTTCTACATCTGCATTGCTTGCTGTTTGTGGTTTTAGGCTGGGTTTCTGTACAGCACTTTGTGACATCAGCTGATGTAAGAAGGGCTTTATAAATACATTTGATTTATTGATTTAAGATGTAGGCATGCTATACTATTTAATGGCTAAAATATGTTGTTAAAGTTGACATCGTTTTAACGACTTTGCACATATGAAACAGACAATCATAATCAAAAACATAAAATTCCCAGTTTATGCTACAAATCCAACTTTATAAGAGATTTTAAACTAGGTTTATTATCGTCTATTCTGGTAAGAATGTGATGAGCATAAAACAAGAACCACAACAGAACATTCCAGTACAGTGGCTAGCTGGGATGTATTCAATATGAAGAACTGACCTGTGTCCAATAAAAACTCGTTTACGTTGCGAAACGTTTTGCAACTGTTTGCTACGGTGTACACTAATGACTATACCCCGTCTTGATACTTCGCTCTTGCATTGTAGCTAGCTAGCCAACTTTAGTTCGGTTGGCAGAGAGCTAGCTAACTAGCAATCAAAGCCAGCATCTATCTAGTAAGCTAGCCAATTAATTAGTAACAGTTGGCGTAGTTTAATGATAATAGCTAAGACCAACACGTCTGCGGCGCGAACTGAAACAAAATACAACATGGTTAGCCAGTTCTAACAACAATGGCTAACGTTAACCTATCAGTTAGCTAGCCAACTATTTCACGTGTGGCATAGCCAGCTAGCTATTTAGCTGACATTGCAGAACTGAATAGCTAAACCAAAACAAACGTTACCCAAGTGTTTATTTGGCTATTAGTTGTACAAACCGATATATGTGCTCTTCAATCTAATAAACAAAATGTTAATTTTTGAAAAAAATACCTTCGCGTTGCTTCGCCCTTCTTCTTCTTCTTCTTCTTCTTCTTGTTCTTCTTCTTCGGTGAGGTTTATCGCTGGTTGGCATCCAACGTTATGGTGCATTACCGCCACCTACTGTACTGGAGTGCGGACCAGAGACAGGGAGAAACTAAATCCTACCTGCCAGCCCCGTTGCTTTTAAAAATCTAACAAACTATTTGAGACTATTTCTAATGACGTTCTTGTCAATATACTCTTTAAACACATTTCCTATACCCCCTTCTCCCTCATACTAGATCTCAGCCTCTCTCTTTCCCTCTGATAAAGCCCACACTGTAGCAATACATGCTCCACGGTCTCTGTTTCCTGGCAATAATCACACTTTCCTGTTGTATGCTTTCCGATTACATTTAAGGTATTATTCAATCCGCTATGTCACACTCTAATCCTGTAAAAATAGCCTCCTTTCTTCTGTCCTTTCCTGCCAATCTCCCCTCGCCGAATTTCCTCTGTACTTGAAAGAAATGCCTTCCCTTAGTATCTCTATTCCACTGCTCCTGTCATCTCTGCACCATCACTGTCCAAATCAGTATTTTTGCCTCTGCCTTGCGCATTAAAACTACCACATCAACATCTCCACTACTAAGTGCTTGTTTAGCCAGTACATCAACTGCCTTGTTCCCCTCCACCCCCACATAGGCTGGGACACAAGTACATCTTATCTGTATACCCATTTGTCTAATCCTGCCATGGGTTTGTAGCACCTCATTAAGCATGTCTTCTCTGCTCTGTGAGCTAAAGGACTGGATACTCATCAACACCGCACATGAATCAGAGCAAATAACTACTATGTCTGGCTTGACTTTCTCCACCAACTGCAAGCCAACAGCATTGCCGTCAGCTCCGCCGTGTACACATCCATATGATCTGTAATACGTTTCTGTAGTCTCTCCAACACTTCTAGATCAACTACTGGAGGTGGGAGTAGCCATGGTGGATTCACAGGGATAGCTACCTTTGGACTAAACTCCCTCCCATACAGTCCCATCTCCTTCGCCTGGGAATTACCCAACCACCCAAAGCTTGTGTTCTGTCTTCACTCATGTTCCCAGCATGCCTGTAAAATCCCTTTCGCAGGATGAGACACCACATTTCCCTGTAGGTTAACCCATTAATTCATTGCCAGCTGCTGTCTCCTTATCTGCAATGGCCTATCCCCCATCTCCACCTGTAGTGCAGCCACTGGGGAGTTCCGAAACGGCCCACTACATATTTTTGCCCCTGTATGACATCTAGCCTTTCCAATGAGGCCAGGGCTGCCGAACCATACGCTATGCTGCCATAGTCTACTTCAGATCGGATCAATGCAACATACATGGTCCTCAATGAGGAACGCCCAGCCCCCCACTCCTTCCTTGTCAGACAGCGCATCACATTTAGCACCTTCTAACACTTTCCCACCACTCTCTCAATGTGTTCTGCCCAGGTCAGTCTAGTGTCAAAGTATACCCCAAGCAACCTGAAGGCCCTCACCCTCTCCAAGTTTCTCCCATATACCCTCAAGCATACCTCATCTACCACCTTCCTCCTGGTAAAGAACACTGTCTGAGTTTTCTCTACAGAGAACCTGAATCCCCACATTAATGCCCACCGCTCTACCTCGTCAATTGCTTCCTGTACCTTCCTGACTATGTATGGCACATTTCCTCCCCTCTTCCATAAGTCCCCATCATCTGCAAATAACGACCTTCCAATATCCGGCCGTACACGAGAGTAAACATCATTGATCATGTCATGACTGTCCTGACTGTCCATGACTGTCCTGTGAGGCTCACAATTGGTCAGCTTGGCAATGGTTGACAATAACCAGACCTCCTCTCACCCGCAGAGGGGAGGAGGGAACTGGTGTGGGGGTTTTGACACCTCCACACCCTATCGTAAATTAAGGTAGAAGAAGACTCTCTCATATCCCCTCCAGCTTTGGTGAAAGGAATGTACTTTGTTTCCTGTCGAAACTCTAACACGTTCAAAAAAGTGAATACTGGAACAATATTTCTAACATAAGAATGTAGGGAATGGTCAGTGGGGAGCTATGGAAAACAAATGTCATATTGTTTTTAATTTTGTGATCTCATTAAAAACTGTATGGACGAAATACTGTAACTTGGAAAGTATATCCCCTTTATGTGTCAAGTTTCCATCCAATACATTGTGCATATGATATGAACAAATATGACATTATTTTTGTTAAGATAGGAATGTGATTTTAGGAGTCATAAGAGATAACTTCCAATCATATCCTTTGCACATTAAGTAGCCATGCCCTGAGTGAGGTCAGAAGAGCGTGTCAGCCTAAAGGACCCGTCCTTTTTGACCAGAGTGCTTAAAAGGACTGGCTAAGAATTAACATTTCAGACCAAAACATTGCCAGGTTGCAGCTGTGCGTGTAAAGTGGTCTAAATCCTGAACCCTTAATAATCAACACGAGGTGTAGGCGAGGAATTCATCTCTCAGACAATCACTGTTACAGCTGATTAGCTGTCCTGAATCGAATATCTCAAACTCTTCAAACCATCCTACTACTCTTTTCAAATCACCGTAGTACAATACTCTCATCATCCCACTGGAACCATCGGCACGGCTGGCTGGCTTATCTTCAAATAAGAATGGAACAGAGTGAACTCTGTAGTTCTGTTCAGGACTACACAACGAACAAAGGCACCCATACGTAAATACATTCACGATTTCTTATTCCAAATGGGCGGCGGTTCGTGTGCAAACTATATGATTAATGTGAGAATAGTTCTGAAATGTATTGACGATAAGTGTTTTTTTCTCTCGCTCCTTTTCCATGTCGTGGTGTAGAAAGCCACCATATTTTAAAGTCTGCTAGGGACCTTTGTCTCATGTATTAAGTGTGTATGTTATCTTGTGATTATTTAGTTAGCTAGTAAATAAATAATTAAACCAATTTGTGTAGTACTGAATCATGAGTAAGGCTGGGGTTTTTGCAGATCCAAGTAGGTTACAACCTTTTATTTAACTAGGCAAGTCAGTTAAGACAAAATTCCGATTTACAATGACAGCCTACCCCGGCCAAACCCAGAGGATGCTGGGTCAATTGGGCGCCACCCTATGGGACTCCCAATCACGGCCGGATGTGATGCAGCCTGGATTTGAATAAGGTACTGTAGTGACGCCTCTTGCACTGAGATGCAGTGCGTTAGACCGCTGCGCCACTTGGGAGCTCACCTGTTCAGAATGATGATATGATAAGAGGTTATGATTAATAAGATGACTGTTAATCGATGTAATAGATATACAGTTGAAGTTGGAAGTTTACATACACTTAGGTTGGAGTCATTAAAACTAGTTTTTCAACCACTCCACAAATTTCTTGTTAACAAACTATAGTTTTGGCAAGTCGGTTAGGACATCTACTTTGTCCATGACACAAGTCATTTTTCCAACAATTGATTACAGACAGATTATTTCACTTATAATTCACTGTATCACAATTCCAGTGGGTCAGAGGTTTACATAAACTAAGTTGACTGTGCCTTTAAACAGCTTGGAAAATTCCAGAAAATGATGTCATGGCTTTAGAAGCTTCTGATAGGCGAATTGACATCATTTGAGTCAATTGGAGGTGTACCTGTGGATGTATTTCAAGGCCTACCTTCAAACTCAGTACATCTTTGCTTGACATCATGGGAAAATCCAAAGAAATCAGCCAAGACCTCAGAAATAAATTGTGGACCTCCACAAATCTGGTTCATCATTGGGAGCAATTTCCAAGTGCCTGAAGGTACCATGTTCATCTGTACAAACAGTAGTATGCAAGTATAAACACCATGGGACCACGCAGCCGTAAATTGCAAATCAATTCACTAACTATGTTTAATTGTTACCCGATTAAATGAATCATGTAACAACTAACTCATCAGGAATTTGAGGCACCACGGAAGAGGTTGTTTAAAGAGTTACCATCTTCCGAATTAAACTTTATAAGATATATAGTTGAAGTCGGAAGTTTACATACACCTTAGCCAAATACATTTAAACTCAGGATTAAATATCATGAATTGTGAAAAACTATCAAAAATTCCCTGTCTTTGGTCAGTTAGGATCACCAATGTATTTTAAGAATGTGAAATGTCAGAATAATAGTAGAAAGAATGATTTATTTCATATTTTATTTCTTTCATCACATTCCCAGTGAGTCAGAAGTTTACATACACTCAATTAGTATTTGGTAGCCTTGCCTTAATTTTTTTTTACTTGGGTCAAACGTTACGGGTAGCCTTCCACAAGCTTCCAACAATAAGTAGGGTGAATTTTGGCCCATTCCTCCTGACAGAGCTGGTGTAACTGAGTCACATTTGTAGGCCTCCTTGCTCGCACACGCTTTTTCAGTTCTGCCCACAAAATTTCTATGGGATTGAGGTCAGCGCTTTGTGATGGCCACTCCAATACCTAGACTTTGTTGTCCTTAAACCATTTTCCCACAACTTTGGAAGTATACTTGGGGTCATTGTCAATTTGGAAGACTTATTTGCGACCAAGCTTTAACTTCCTGACTGATGTCTTGAGATGTGGATATATTGAAGCAACATAATTGTCCTGCCTCATGATGCCATCTATTTTGTGAAGTGCAGCAGTCCCTCCTGCAGCAAAGCACCCCCACAACATGATGCTGCCACCCCTGTTCTTCACGGTTGGGATGTTGTTCTTCGGCTTAAAAGCATCCCCCTTTTTCCTCCAAACATAACAATGGTCATTATGACCAAACGGTTATTTTTTTGTTTCATCAGACCAGAGGACATTGCTCCAAAAAGTACGATCTTTGTCCCCATGTGCAGTTGCAAATCGTAATCAGGCTTTTTTTATGGCGGTTTTTCGAGCAGTGGCTTCTTCTTTGCTGAGCAGCCTTTCAGGTTATGTCGATATAGGACTCGTTTTACTGTGGATATAGATACTTTTGTACCTGTTTCCTCCAGCATCTTCACAAGGTCCTTTGCTGTTGTTCTGGGATTGATTTGCACTTTTCGCACCAAAGTACGTACTTCTCTAGGAGACAGAACGCGTCTCCTCCCTGAGCGGTATGACGGCTGCATGGTCCCATGGTGTTTATACCTGCGTACTATTGTTTGTACAGATGAACGTGGTACCTTCAGGTGTTTGGAAATTGCTTCCAAGGATGAACCAGATTTGTGGAGGTCTACACATTTTTTTTTTAGGTCTTGGCTGATTTATTTTGATTTTCCCATGATGTCAAGCAAAGAGGCACTGAGTTTGAAGGTAATCCTTGAAATACATCCACAGGTACACCTCCAATTGACGCAAATTATGTCAATTAGCCTATCAGAAGCTTCTAAAGCCATGACATAATTTTCTGGAATTTTCCAAGCTGTTTAAAGGCACAGTCAACTTAGTGTATGTAAACTTCTGACCCACTGGAATTGTGATACAGTGAATTATAAGTGAAATAATCTGTCTGTAAACAATTGTTGGAAAATTGAGATTACTTGTGTCATGAACAAAATAGATTGTCACGGCCGTCGTTGAAGGAAGACCAAAGTGCAGCGTTGTGAGCGTACATATTCCTTTTATTTTAGAAAAATGACGCCAACAGAACAACAAACGAAGAAAACAACCGTGAAGCTTACAGGGCTAAGTGCCACTAACAAAAGTCAACTACCCACACTGAAAGGAGGGGAAAAGGGCTACCTAAGTATGATTCCCAATCAGAGACAACGATAGACAGCTGTCCCTGATTGAGAACCATACCCGGCCAAAACATAGAAATAAAGAAACATAGAAAACAAAACATAGAATGCCCAAATCACACCCTGACCAAACCAAATAGAGACATAAAAAGGCTCTCTAAGGTCAGGGCGTGACATAGATGTCCTAACCGACTTGCCAAAACTATAGTTTGTTAACAAGAAATTTGTGGAGTGGTTGAAAAACAAGTTTTAATGACTCCAACCTAAGTGTATATAAACCTCCGTCTTCAACTGTACATGTATGCTTAGTTGAATACACTGAAAGCAAATTTAAAGATACCAAAAACAATTTAATCCAATCAATGTTTCTAAATATCATGTGGCTGTCCATGGCACTGATTTCTGTGTGTGTGTTTGTGTGTGTGTGTGTGTGTGTGCGCGCAAATGTAAAAAAAAAGAAAAAGAGTTGACTCACCCTACATGTAGACTAGTTGAACGCCAATGCCATCCTCCTCTCTTTCATGTTGACAAAACGGTCTATGGCTCTGCCATACAGTACATATTTCGTTTTTGTTTTCATTGGCTACATAGCTAAAATGCTTGCTAGCCTAACTTCCTCGCATGGGCAACAACGAACCAGCTAAGTCGGCTAGCTAGTTAACGTGAGCCTACTAGGCTACATCAAGGCTACATATTGAACTTCAATCATCTTAGGCCAGTGACACAATATATAAATGTATGGTTAGATCAGAATCACATCATAATCAAAGAATCACAGTGCATTCGGAAAGTATTCAGACCCATGGACTTTTTCCACATTTTGTTACATTACAGCCTTATTCTAAAATTTATTAAATTATATACAATCTACACACAATACCCCATAATGACAAAGCGAAAACAGATTTTTAGAAATGTTTGCACATTTATACAAAAAATGTAAACTGAAATACCATATTTACATAAGTACTCAGGCAATTTATTATGAGATTCGAAATTGCACTCAGGTGCATCCTGTTTCCATTGATCATCCTTGAGATGTTTCTACAACTTGATTGGAGTCTACCTGTGGTAAATTCAATTGATTGGACATGATTTGGAATGGCACACACCTGCCTATATAAGGTCCCACAGTTGACAACCAAGCCATGAGGTAGAAGGAATTGTCCGTTGAGCTCAGAGACAGGATTGTGTCGAGGCACAAACTGGGGAAGGGTACCAAAAAATATCTGCAGCATTGAAGGTCCCCAAGAACACAGTGGCCTCCATCATTCTTAAATGGAAGAAGTTTGGAACCACCAAGGCTCTTCCTAGAGCTGGCCGCCCGGCCAAACTGAGCAATCGGGGGAGAAGGGCCTTGGTCAGGGATGTGACCAAGAACCTGATGGTCACCCTGACAGAGCTCCAGAGTTCCTCTGTGGAGATTGGAGAACCTTCCATAAGGAAAACTATCTCTGCAGCACTCCACCAATCACATGACAGCCTGCTTGGAGTTTGCCAAAAGGCACCTAAAGGACTCTCAGATTATGAGAAACAAGAATCTCTGGTCTGATGAAACCAAGATTGAACTCTTTGGCCTGAATGCCAAGCGCCATGTCTGGAGGAAACCTGGCACCATTCCTATGGTGATGCATGGTGGTGTCAGCATCATGCTGTGGGGATGTTTTTCAGCGGCAGGGACTGGGAGACTAGTCAGGATTGAGGGAAAGATGAACGGAGCAAAGTACAGAGATCCTTAATGAAAAGGACCTCACCTTCCAACAGGACAACGACCCTAAGCACACAACCTGTCCTTGAGTGGCCCAGCCAGAGCCCGACCTTGAACCCGATCGAACATCTCTGGAGAGACCTGAAAATAGCTTTGCAGCGACGCTCCGCATGCAACCTGACAGAGCTTGAGCAGATCTGCAGAGAAGAATGGGAGAAACTCCCCAAATACAGGTGTGCCAAGCTTGTAGCATCATACCCAATAAGACTTGAGGCTGTAATTGCTGCCAAAGGTGCTTCAACAAAGTACTGAGTTAAGGGTCTTACTTCTTATGTAAATGTGATATTTCAGTTGTTGTTTCTTTATACGTTTGCAAACATTTCTCAAAACCTGTTTTTACTTTGTCATTATGGGCTGTTGTGTGTAGATTGACGAGGAACAAAAACTATTTAATCCATTTTAGAATAAGGCTGTAAAGTAACATAATTTGGAAAAAGTCAAGGGGTCTGAATACCTTCCGAATGCGCTGTAAGTCAAAACCACAAGTCCAAATCCACATCTCCGTCCATGGCTTAGGAAAGGTCTGATTTAGCAAGCTAGCTACTGCAGGACAACAACACAAGCAGACCAGAAACAGACATGTTTTTTCTGACAATTACGTTTTGCATAGGATGTGATTTAATTGGTGTGAAGCCAAATCAAAACTGGCCTCCCTTGCGAGCGTTTTTCTGCGTCAGGACAACCCACAGCTGAGCTCAGCTCTACACTGATTGGCTAATTCGTTATAATTCTTTTAGAAAAATGTTTAGCAAGGGAAGTCAAATGCTTGCTGGCATCAATCATACTACCCACTACTGCGACCTGTATGGTCTCGTTGACTGGCCCTCGCTCCATATTCGTCGCCAAA
Organism: Salvelinus alpinus; assembly: GCF_045679555.1. Lineage (NCBI taxonomy): Eukaryota > Metazoa > Chordata > Actinopteri > Salmoniformes > Salmonidae > Salvelinus > Salvelinus alpinus. The sequence goes on along the minus strand of NC_092114.1, from coordinate 40,729,131 downwards.
CCCACTGGCTCCAGGTCATCTATAAGTCTGTGCTAGGTAAAGCCCTGCCTTATCTCAGCTCACTGGTCACCATAGCAGCACCCACCCGTAGCACGCGCCCCAGCGGGAATATTTCACTGGTCATCCCCAAAGCCAATTCCTCGTTTGGCTGCCTTTCCTTCCAGTTCTCTGCTGCCAATGACTGGAACGAATTGCAAAAATCACTGAAGCTGGAGACTCATATCTCCCTCGCTAACTTTAAGCACCAGCTGTCAGAGCAGCTCACAGATCACTGCACCTGTACATAGCCCATCTGTAAATGGCCCATCCAACTACCTCATCCTCATTGTAACGATCGTCGTATAGAGGAGAAGGAGAAGCCCAAGGTGCAGCGTGATAAGTATTCATAATTCCTTTTAATGAATACGAATACTAAAACAAAACAACAAAAACGATAAACGAACAGTTCTGCAAGGTGACATACACTAAACAGAAAACAACCACCCCCCGTGGGAACGGGCTACCTAAGTATGATTCTCAATCAGAGACAACGATAGACAGCTGCCTCTGATTGAGAACCATACCAGGCCAAACACACAGAAATACAAAACAAGGACAACATAGAACACCAGACATAGAATGCCCACCCAAACTCACGCCCTGACCAACCAAAATAGAGACATAAAAAGGATCTCTACGGTCAGGGCGTGACACTCATACTGATATATTTTATTCTTTTTTAAATTGTTTCTTTGCTCCTTTGCACCCCAGTATCTCTACTTGCACATTCATCTTCTGCACATCTATCACTCCAGTGTTTAATTGCTAAATTGTAATCATTTCGCCACTATGGCCTATTTATTGCCTTACCTCCCTTATCTTACCTCATTTGCACACACTGAATATAGACTTTTTCTATTGTGTTATTGACTGTATTTTTGTTTATTCCATGTGTAACTCTGTGTTGTTGTTTGTGTCGCACTGCTTTGCTTTATCTTGGCCAGGTCGCAGTTGTAAATGAGAACTTGTTCTCAAATAGCCTACCTGGTTAAATAAAGGTGAAATACATTTTTGGGAAAATTTTAAAATCAATCAAATACTGTGGCAACATGTCATACTCTTTTGTTCCAGACACATGGGCTACACATACTGAGACAGAGGGGCGCTGTTTCCCTTGCTCTGATGATTTCTCCGGTGAGATTCAGCCACTTGCGATTTGACAGAAAATTATGAATACACAGAGACGAAAAATACAAATAATTGTATATTTTGTGTTTTTTTATTGATAGAATATTTGGGGAAGTCTGGCTTCCTTTGGCATCCATGAATACACGCCACTGTCTTAGACATGCATGGAAGAGGATATAGTTTAGTTGATGACTTGTCTAATCTCACATTCTTAACCTTAAAGGAAAGAGGAAGCATGCGAGAGCTGCCTGCTGTGTGTGTCTGACCGTGTTTGTGTGAAAGAGAGAGTGCGTGAGAGAGAGTATATAGACCCCAATGTGCTTTTTGTTTTGTTCAACCCTAACCCTAGTTTCATGTCCACACCCCGGCTCAACTCCAACCCTCGCCCTAACCTTAAATACAGTTCGGTACAGTCTAATAATGAGTTATGACTATACTTGTTACACTGTAATTACAGGAATAAATACAAAGTAATAGGGCACTGTGTTGTAATGTGTAAACATCCATATCGTGGAAGATCCGCGTATAGCTCAATTGTAATTTAAAGGCACTGTTCGTGGAGTCTGCATTCACAGTAAACGCTGTATATCTTGGCTCAATTCTAAATGACCTTTACATTTAAATGCGGATCTTCCGTCATACTTCCGCGATACGGATTGAACCCAGACCTATCTTTAATTAAAATGAAATAGACTCAAACCCTTCCTGATGGAAGTTTGACATAAAATAAATGAAGAAAAACATTTATTTTGGGCTGATATCCACTTCTGCTTTGAGGTTTTGTATCAGCCGGTCTCTTTCACAATTTCACTAAATCAAATCAAATCAAATTGATTTATATAAGGGCCTCCCGGGTGGCGCAGTGGTCTAGGGCACTGCATCGCAGCGCTAGCTGTGCCACCAGAGTCTCTGGGTTCGCGCCCAGGCTCTGTCGCAGCCGGCCGCGACCGGGAGGTCCGTGGGGCGACGCAAAATTGGCCTAGCGTCGTCCGGGTTAGGGAGGGTTTGGCCGGCATGGTCAAATAATAGTAATCACAGTGAACAGGTCAGGGTTCCATAGCCGCAGGCAGAACAGTTGAAACTGGAGCAGCAGCACAGCCAGGTGGACTGGGGACAACAAGGTGTCATCATGCCAGATAGTCCTGAGGCATGGTCCTAGGGCTCAGGTCCCCCGAGAGAGAGAGAGAAAGAAAGAAAGAGAGAAAGAGAGAATTAGAGAGAGCATACTTAAATTCACACAGGACACCGGATAAGACAGGAGAAATACTCCAGATATAACAGACTGACCCTAGCCCCCCGACACATAAACTACTGCAGCATAAATACTGGAGGCTGAGACAGGAGGGGTCGGGAGACACTGTGGCCCCATCCGATGATACCCCCAGACAGGGCCAAACAGGCAGGATATAACCCCACCCACTTTGCCAAAGCACAGCCCCCACACCACTAGAGGGATATCTTCAACCAGCAGCACTACTGCTGAACTAGTGCTCCAACCCCACCTCCATCACTCCACCCCCCAACAACACTTACACCATCACCCCTGGTACATCACAAGGTCAACGATAGGATCACAGAGGCCATGTTTCCGTTCACAATTATTTTCAGTGTATTTCTGCTATCTGTTACTTCCCCTTGTTGGTTTTTAAAAAATGTGGTTGTATAATTCCACCTCCGACACCTTCAAAATAAGTCAGCTAGCGCGAATCTGATTGAATCTAGCCTTGAATCTAAAAGTGTCAGGACACAGTGTCTAAGCAATGCTGATTCCTTGGCTGGTGTGAGAATCATTATCTAGAGAATATAATCATGATGATCAGTGACAAAACAACTGTGACGGATGTGTATCGCTGAAATAGTAGCAAAGAAAAACATAACTTGTGTAATTCCATGCACAGTAGCACCCTTTCCCCTTCAACCCCTTCAACCCATTTTATTATTTCACTTGTTGCTCAATTCAAGACCTTTACGCTTTTGACTCATGACGAATCAAATGACTCAGACAGACAGTAGTATAGGTCAACAGTGTTGGTTGAAGAATGTGATATCCGTTTACATGGTACATTCTTGACAATGGCAACTGGTCAAATTGCTTTACACACTTATTGATTTAGACAAGTCTTTTACATTGTGTAATACATTGAAAAGATAAAATCACCAAAAAAGATATCACAATGTTTAACGTATCACCAGTTACACTATTCAAAATAGTCAAACAATTATTATTTTTTGCATTGGACATTTTAACCTTTGACATATGTTACAAAAAGCAACGACTGTCACGCCCTGACCTTAGTTCCTTTTTTATGTCTCTATTTTTGGTTTGGTCAGGGCGTGAGTTGGGGTGGGCATTCTATGTTTTTTTTCTATGTGTTTGGCCTGGTATGGTTCCCAATCAGAGGCAGCTGTCTATCGTTGTCTCTGATTGAGAACCATACTTAGGTAACCTTTTCCCACCTGTGGTTTGTGGGTAGTTGTTTCCTGTTTTGTGTTGTTTCACCTTTCAGGACTGTTTCGATTTTCGTTGTTTTCACTTTGTTATTTTGTATTTCGTGTTCAGTTATAATAAATTAACATGGACACTTACCACGCTGCGTTTTGGTCCGATCTATCCTGTTCATCAGATGAAGAAGATCATTACAATGATGCCGAGCAATGATGATACAGGGGGAAGAGCGTCATTTTTTTAAAGGGGTAGATCAGCTTTAATATTGCATACTGTTACGACTTCTAGGAGTAGTGGGTGCGGAGTCAGCATATATATATATTTTTTAATATATACAGTACCAGTAAAAAGTTTGGACACACCTACTCATTCCAGGGTTTTCTTTATTTTTACTATTTTCTACATTGTAGAAAAATAGTGAAGACATCACAACTACGAAATAACACACATGGAATCATGTAGTAACCAAAAAAGTGTTAAACAAATCAAAATATATTTTATATTTCAGATTCTTCAAAGTAGCCACCCTTTGCATTGATGACAGCTTTGCACACTCTAGGCATTATCTCAACCAGCTTCATGAGGTAGTCACCTGGAATGCATTTCAATTAACAGATGTGCCTTCTTAAAAGTTAATTTGTGGAATTTATTTTCTTCTTAATGCATTTGAGGCCATCAGTTGTGTTGTGACTAGGTAGGGGTGGTATACAGAAGATATCACTATTTGGTAAAAGACCAAGTCACTATTATGGCAAGAACAGCTCAAATAATCAAAGAGAAATGACAGTCCATCATTACTGTAAGACATGAAGGTCAGTCAATCTGGAAAATTTCAAGAACTCTGAAAGTTTCTTCAAGTGCAGTCGCAAAAACCATCAAGAGCTATGATGAAACTGGCTCTCATGAGGACCGCCACAGGACAGGAAGACCCAGAATTACCTCTGCTGCAGAGGATACATTCATTAGAGTTAACTGCACCTCAGATTGCAGTCCAAATAAATGCTTCACAGAGTTCAAGTAACAGACACATCTCAACATCAATTGTTCAGAGGAGACTGTGTGAATTAGGCCTGTTTCTTGCTTGGGCCAAGAAACAAGAACAATGGATATTAGACTGGTGGAAATCTGTCCTTTGGACTGATGAGTCCAAATGTGCGATTTTTGGTTCCAACCACCGTGTATTTGTGATCCGCAAAGTAGGTGAAAGGATGATCTCTGCATGTGTGGTTCCCGCCGTGAAGAATGGAGGAGGAGGTCTCCTGGTGTGGGGGTGCTTTGCTGGTGACACTATCAGTGATTTATTTAGAATTCAAGGCACACTTAACCAGCATGGCAACCACAGCATTCTCCAGCGATACACCGTCCCATCTGGTTTGGTCTTAGTGGGACTATCATTTGTTTTTCAACAGGACAATGACCCAAAACACACCTCCAGGCTGTGTAAGGGCTATTTGACCAAGAAGAAGAGTGATGTGCTGCATCAGATGACCTGGCCTTCACAATCACCCGACTTCAACCCAATTGAGATGGTTTGTGTCACGCTGGTATAAGGGATCGCGAGATATGCGCAGGAATGCGTAATAGAGTTTTTTATTATACCCAAATTACAGCGTGCCGTGTACAGGCACGGTGACGAAGACCAAACAAACACGTATACAACACACAGGGTTGAAACCCAGAAAAAAGAGCGAGGAGTACCTCGAATAAATAAAACACACGCAAAATGATTAACACACGGGACGAGACCCGTAATCATCTGCGCAATCCACAATGGCACGAATGCCAAAACACACAGCACAGGTACTCACACGACCAACGAACATTATAACAATAATCGACAGGACACTGGTAAACCAAGGGCACACTTACACAATTACTAATCACTGGGAATAGGTGCCAGGTTTGCGTAATGAAAGTTCCGGAGGGATCTGTGACAGTTTGGGATGAGTTGGACAGCAGAGTGATGGAAAAGCAACCAAAAAGTGCTCAGCACATGTGGGAACTCGTTCAAGACTGTTGGAAAAGCATTCCTCATGAAGCTGGTTGAGAGAATGCCAAGAGTGTGCAAAGCTGTCATCAAGGCAGAAGGTGGGCGCTTTGAAGATTCTCAATTATAAAATACGTTTTGATTTGTTTAACACTTTTTTGGTTAGTACATAGTTTTGATGTCTTCACTATTATTCTACAATGTAGAAAATAGTAAAAATAAAGAAAAACCCTTGAATGAGTAGGTGTGTCCAAACTATTGACTGGTACTGTATATTATTTTAAATATGTATATATAGTATATATTTTTATATATTTTCCTTCTTTATTATTTTCCCCTAACCCTGTCACCCCTCCCATAATTGGAGTAAACTAACGGACAACAATACTTAGGCTTCTACTTTCAGCTTATACATACTATATACATTTTACAGACATTATATCTTACATTAGTTATCTGTTTCACTCAACCCCTCCCATCTATCTCTGAAGACCATTCAGTTTTGATTTCTAGCTGCCATATATTTTTCCTCTGTGCTGTGATGTTTCACAAAAGTATATAACATCGTATTGGTTGCTAGAATTGGTTGCTAGGTTGCTATTCTTTTGTATAATAATATACATTGAAAATATCCTCCCTACTCGTTTGCTATCTATATGGTCCTTAAATGAGATTGCTGTTTATCTGCATCCTGGACCTTTGGGCCTTTCATGAACGACAGAGGACATGATGTAGCTAGCTACACCGTTTCAGACAAGACAGGAAAACAGTTCTGATTCTTATTTAGATAGACTTTAGATAGACTTTAGACTTTAGCTGGACTGTCTCTCTTACATACTTTTTCTTTCAGCACAAGAGTTCTGAATAAGCAGAGAGATTGAATTTCAGAAGAGATACATTGAATAACTAGTGTGAATTGAATTGTGTGAGTGTGGTGTTTGTCACTGCAAATTAATTAACCATCCTCTTTAAACTGTCAACCACAGAGCTTAAGCTGAGCCACTGTGTTCACCACTGACACAGTTAGTCTGAAGGAGAGGCCAGTCAGACTACTGAGAGACGAGTCATACGACTGAGACATGATCGAAACAGTTTAACTCTGAGGAACAATGTGGTGACTAAAAGAGAAACAAGCGACCACCACACTTCCTCAAGTCCAGCTGTCCAGATTACATCCTCTGTTTCTGACTTCCCTCTCCCTTTCTTTCTATTTTCTCTCAAATCTTTAATTTCCCCCTTTCCGAATCATCAATGAGAGTGAATGAGGTGTCACCGATATGTAAAATTCACCAATGGCACATAAGGATGCTGTCCTGTGGAAGACAATGATTCTAAATGGAAACGCTAAAATGGAAATAAAAGTTTTTCCCCTGTTGAGACCTGAAGTTGACTTTTAGTAGAAATAGCATGACTGAAGTCATTTATGACTTCCCCCAAAAGTTGTGTCACTTCCTCCTGTTATGTTATTGTCTATTTTCTAGGCACAGTTCCACTTTCTTTCTGTGATTTTCATCACATACATCAAAACATTAGCACTTAACACTTTGAAATTGTGAGAATTATTTATTGAGTCATTTACATACATTCACAGTCTCTATGTATCCCCTGTGGTCTTGCTTCCGCCTCTCTTAGCTAGCTACAACAAAGTAAATGGAATGTGAACGGTTTGAACAACTGATCAAAAATATATACAGTGGGGAGAACAAGTATTTGATACACTGCCGATTTTGCAGGTTTTCCTACTTACAAAGCATGTAGAGGTCTGTAATTTTTATCATAGGTACACTTCAACTGTGAGAGACGGAATCTAAAAAATCCAGAAAATTACATTGTATGATTTTTAAGTAATTAATTTGCATTTTATTGCATGACATAAGTATTTGATCACCTACCAACCAGTAAGAATTCCGGCTCTCACAGACCTGTTAGGTTTTCTTTAAGAAGCCCTCCTGTTCTCCACTCATTACCTGTATTAACTGCACCTGTTTGAACTCGTTACCTGTATAAAAGACACCTGTCCACACACTCAATCAAACAGACTCCAACCTCTCCACAATGGCCAAGACCAGAGAGCTGTGTAAGGACATCAGGGATACAATTGTAGACCTGCACAAGGCTGGGATGGGCTACAGGACAATAGGCAAGCAGCTTGGTGAGAAGGCAACAACTGTTGGCGCAATTATTAGAAAATGGAAGAAGTTCAAGATGACGGTCAATCACCCTCGGCCTGGGGCTCCATGCAAGATCTCACCTCATGGGGCATCAATGATCATGAGGAAGGTGAGGGATCAGCCCAGAACTACACGGCAGTACCTGGTCAATGACCTGAAGGGAGCTGGGACCACAGTCTCAAAGAAAACCATTAGTAACACACTACGCCGTCATGGATTAAAATCCTGCAGCGCACGCAAGGTCCCCCTGCTCAAGCCAGTGCATGTCCAGGCCCGTCTGAAGTTTGCCAATGACCATCTGGATGATCCAGAGGAGGAATGGGAGAAGGTCATGTGGTCTAATGAGACAAAAATAGAGCTTTTTGGTCTAAACTCCACTCGCCATGTTTGGAGGAAGAAGAAGGATGAGTACAACCCCAAGAACACCATCCCAACCGTGAAGCATGGAGGTGTAAACATCATTTTTTGGGGATGCTTTTCTGCAAAGGGGACAGGATGACTGCACCGTATTGAGGGGAGGATGGATGGGGCCATGTATCACGAGATCTTGGCCAACAACCTCCTTCCCTCAGTAAGAGCATTGAAGATGGGTCGTGGCTGGGTCTTCCAGCATGACAACGACCTGAAAGACACAGCCGGGGCAACTAAGGAGTGGCTCCGTAAGAAGCATCTCAAGGTCCTGGAGTGGCCTAGCCAGTCTCCAGACCTGAACCCAATAGAAAATCTTTGGAGGGAGCTGAAAGTCCGTATTGCCCAGCGACAGCCCCGAAACCTGAAGGATCTGGAGAAGGTCTGTATGGAGGAGTGGGCCAAAATCCCTGCTGCAGTGTGTGCAAACCTGGTCAAGATCTACAGGAAACGTATGATCTCTGTAATTGCAAACAAAGGTTTCTGTACCAAATATTAAGTTCTGCTTTTCTGATGTATCAAATACTTATGTCATGCAATAAAATGCAAATTAATTACTTACAAATCATACAATGTGATTTTCTGGATTTCTGTTTTAGATTCTGTCTCTCACAGTTGAAGTGTACCTATGATACAAATTACAGACCTCTACATGCTTTGTAAGTAGGAAAACCTGCAAAATCGGCAGTGTATCAAATACTTGTTCTCCCCACTGTATATGTTTTTGTCTACACAAGCTATTCAGCTATTCAGTGTTAAGTAGCCTGTAAATGAATAAGGACTGAAACCCCTCCTCATACCAAATGTGACTTCCCTCAGAAGTTGGCCACATTCACCCGAGACTGACCGGTCACCATTACAGGTCGTGACGCAGGGCCAGAACTATCATCCACTGTGCGCTCGTTGGAATGCGTGGACCGACCATCCCTGTCATCAGCTAGTGCTCTCTGGTACACCCCCGCTATGCTCTGCCTGAACCTTGAACCTCTCATGTCCAACCCCATACAGAAGTACAGCAGCGGGTTCACACAACTGTTGAAGTAAGCAAAGCCTTTGGCCACTGTCAGCCCCACCTTCACCATGGTACTCTTGCTGTACATCATTTTGACCAGTAGGAGGCAGTGGTAGGGCGCCCAGCACAGGAAGAAGGCACAGACCAGCGATGCCAGGATACGAAGGGGACGCGACTTGCCCGACAGGCGGGTGCGTCGGATGCCCAGCCCTGCCAGGACGTAGCAGCAGAGGATGATGAGAAAAGGAAGCAGGAAACCGCATAGGAAGCGGATGGAGTAGAGCGCTAGCTTAGCGCTGTTGTCGCCTTCCATTGGCTCCTTGACCTCCAGCGAGCACTTGCTCAGGTTGTTCTTGCCCAGGTAGACCTGGCGGTAGGCAAAGTAGGGGGCGCTCAAAATGGCCGCCACCGCCCACACGCCGGTGCTCATCAGGCGGGCGGCGCAGAGTGTCCGGCGGCGTTTGGTAAAGACGGGGTGCCAGACGCACAGTGCCCGGTCCATGCTGATGACGGCGAGCAGGAACACGCTGCAGAACATGTTGGTGTACTTGAAGAATCCGTTGAACTTGCACAGGAAGATGCCGAACGGCCAGTAGTCGAAGAAGAGCTTCTTGGTCAGCGAGAGCACACGGCTCAGGCAGAAGATGAGGTCGGCCACGGCCAGGTTGACCAGCCACACGTTGGTGACGGTGGGCTTGAGCTTGAAGCCCGCCACCCAGATGACCACAGAGTTGCCCGTGGTGCCCAGGACAATGGTCAGCGTGTAGAGGACAATGATGAAGTTGTCCATGATGGCGTCAATGTCCACCACGGTGGCTTTGTCATCTCGGCCGGCTGAGGCAAGGAGGACGAATGGAAGCGTGGCGTTGGATGTCATTCTGTTAAAAAGGGCGAGAAGGGTGTGAATATACAGAATGACTTCCTTATACATTACCACTTAATGGCTTTCCTCTAGATGAGGCATAAAGTGTAACACTTTTTCCTCTAATGATTTTGAACTTTGTCCAGCCAGTAGCCAGTCAGTTGTTATTATCAGGAAGAGGACTCATAGTCACAAATGGACAGAACTCTATAAATTCTTGACTTTAAGATTAAAATATCTTTAGCTTTTTAGGAAGTATTCTGAATCTTCAGATGGGACCTTGTGTGCCGGGCATGATGTGATCTGTCCATGACAGTCTGAGTCATTCTGTGTCTATGTCTGGGAATGTGTGTGTGTATTTGTGTGAGTATGTGGCGGAGGTCTGGAACTGTGAACTACTCACAGTTGTACTTTTTTGTTGTTGCTTTTTCCAACGTGCACACCAGTGGAGGCTGCTGAGGGGAGGACGGCTCATAATAATGGCCGGAACGGAGTTAATGGAATGGTTTAAAACATGTGTTTGATGTATTTGATACCATTCCACTAATTCCGCTCCAGCCATTACCACGAGTCAGTCCTCCTCAACTAAGGTGCCACCAACCTCCTGTGGTGCACACCCACATACTATGCTATTAATCGGATACTGACATACCGTCTGCATTCCACCTAAAACATATCAGTCCAACAAGGAACTTGTAAGAACACGATTGCTGTCCTGTTCCTCGTTGCATACAGTATCTCCATTTCCTTTCCAGAGGCATACATAGACAGGAACCATATAATGGTTTTGTCTTATGACTGATGTGACCAGTCTCTTGCCCAGGTACCCTCTCATTAAGAGTCCGACCAGAGATACCTGGGTCATAGCTGCGGGAAGTAGGGTGCTGGGGGTGTTACAGCACCCTCTGGTGGTGAGATGGTAATCCGCAGTCAGCACCCCCTAGTCAAAACATCTTGCGGCTATGGCCTGGGGTAGTATATTAGGGCACAGTATCCTGTGCCATGTACCCATTCCCATCAGTGAGCCAACAGTAAAACAAACATATACCTGTTGTCTGGCAACCAATAAGCTTCCGGTCCATATACCTGATGGGGTTTACTTAGGAGCACGATTATTAGGAACGCGTTATTAGGACCTGAGCCAAGAACTCACTCCACCTCTTGGACGGTTTTGTGGTTGTACTTTTTTTAGAGGCTTCTTTGATATGATGCCAATACGATTTGCATTCCCCTAAATACTTCCATTGCCATGAAGCTGGCTCCCGGCACACGTTCAAAGTCAATATTGACAGACTACATTCATTGGTTGTCCTTTATCAGTTTGAGGATGTATTCCATTCATGGAAATACACCTTACAAAGTCAAATCCGATCATTCATCCGAAGCACTGTCGTTGACAGACGTGAGATACTATTTCTGTTTGAATTTCTTTATTGTCAAGATTAACAGCTATGTGTTACTGATAGATTCACTGACATACTGTATGTACTGGTGACTTCATGATCAACGGGACTAGCACAGTGGACTGATTGTTCTGGACTACAGTGTATACATTCTGGACTACAGTGTATACATTCTGGACTACAGTGTATACATTCTGGACTACAGTGTATACATTCTGGACTACAGTGTATACATTTTGAGCATTTAGTAATTTTACTACACCTCCTAGTTTATGGCACTGCTTGTGTCACTGCTACAGTATGTATGCTTGCCTACACGATTAAATGCTGTTTGCCCCTCGGCTCGTAAACACCGAAGAGACTTTGTTTTCAATGAAGTTTAAATAAATGCTGCGAAACAAACCTGCCATATCTAGCCTAGACTTTACTCAATTACAGGGTGTAATTTGCTGGGTCCCCCCCCTCCACCTCAATGTCATATTTGAATCTACAGTAGTAATGTAGATTCAATCATTAATCATCTTGTTGGCAACTCAATTTGAGCTGACGTGTGGTGATATGGTAATGGAAAGCAATGGACACAGATAAAGGGTAACATCTTCTTTGGATAGTCCCTGACAGACGATCTGTATATATTCAGCTAACTATACACAGAATCTCATCATTTGTCCAGAATAGGCTATAGCATGCTCCTACTGTACGTGTACAGCTTGAGTATAGTATAGCTAGTTGGAAGACAGAGTTGCTGCATGTCAAAAGAGTTTACGTTGTCTCTAACTGAATCAAACCAGTCGTCTGTTGATAGAACATCTACAGAATGTTCTCTCCTGTACTTGAAACTATCCAAATGAAGGGATTTAAGAAACGAAATGAAAAGTAAAGGCACAAAATGCTGTGTACGGTTGTTATTCATACTGATAATGCTTACCTATGAGTTGAGATGCTCCAGTAGTAGCTGACCAGTACTTCAGCTTCAATGGTTGAACAGAGTGTGGAGGTGCATAGTTCTATGCTGTGTGTCTGTGCAGATCGTTGTGTCTCTGTGTCACTACAATCCTCACTGTCCTCTCTGTGTGCATCAGTGTGTCTGTGCAAGCGAGTCTAAAGGATGTGGGCTCAAACCCCATGTCACTGTGCCATTTGCGTGGCCACAGAAAAGACATGAGTTCTATGAACTCTCTCTCTCTCTCTCTCTCTCTCTCTAAGAGGCAGGAGTTGGAAGGGGGTGGGGACTACTGGCCATGCCTTACTCGGTCATGAGATGCTCTTCCCTCTTCAACTGGAGTCCACTTCCTGCCCGTATTCTCTATGTTCAGCCAAAAGAAACACACAGAAGGAGGTGAATGCCCCCAAAATCTACAGCAATGTTCTCACATATATACAGTGCCTTCAGAAAGTATTGATACCCCTTGACTTATCCCACATTCTGTTGTGTTACAGCCTGAATTCAAAATGGATTAAATTGATTTTTTTGTGCTCATCCGTCTACATACGATACCCCATAATGAGAAAGTTTATTGAATATGCAAATGTATTGAATATGAAATACAGAAATATCTAATTTGCATAAGTATTCACATCCCTGAGTCAATATATGTTAGAATCACCTTCTGCAGCAGTTACAGCTGTGAGTCTTGGGTAAGTCTCTGAGAGCTTTGCACACCTGGATTGTACAGTCGTGGCCAAAAGTTTTGAGAATGACACAAATATGAATTTCCACAAAGTTTGCTGCTTCAGTGTCTTTAGATATTTTTGTCAGATGTTACTATGGAATACTGAAGTATAATTACAAGCATTTCATATGTGTCAAAGGCTTTTATTGACAATTACATGAAGTTGATGCAAAGAGTCAATATTTGCAGTGTTGACCCTTCTTTTTCAAGACCTCTGCAATCCGCCCTGGCATGCTGTCAATTAACTTCTGGGCCACATCCTGACTGATGGCAGACCATTCTTGCATAATCAATGCTTGGAGTTTGTCAGAATTTGTGGGTTTTTGTTTGTCCACCCGCCTCTTGAGGATTGACCACAAGTTCTCAATGGGATTAAGGTCTGGGGAGTTTCCTGGCCATGGACCCAAAATATTGATGTTTTGTTCCCCGAGCCACTTAGTTATCACTTTTGCCTTATGGCAAGCTGCTCCATCATGCTGGAAAAGGCATTGTTCGTTTACAAACTGTTCCTGGATGGTTGGGAGAAGTTGCTCTCGGAGGATGTGTTGGTACCTTTCTTTATTCATGCCTGTGTTCTTAGGCAAAATTGTGAGTGAGCCCACTCCCTTGGCTGAGAAGCAACCCCACACGTGAATGGTCTCAGGATGCTTTTCTGTTGGCATGACACAGGACTGATGGTAGCGCTCACTTTGTCTTCTCCGGACAAGCTTTTTTCCGGATGCCCCAAACAATCGGGAAGGGGATTCATCAGAGAAAATGACTTTACCCCAGTCCTCAGCAGTCCAATCCCTGTACCTTTTGCAGAATATCAGTCTGTTCCTGATGTCTTTCCTGGAAAGAAGTGGCTTCTTTGCTGCCGTTCTTGACACCAGGCCATCCTCCAAAAGTCTTTGCCTCACTGTGCGTGCAGATGCACTCACACCTGCCTGCTGCCATTCCTGAGCAAGCTCTGTACTGGTGGTGCCCCGATCCTCCAGCTGAATCAACTTTAGGAGACGGTCCTGGTGCTTGCTGGACTTGCTTGGGCGCCCTGAAGCCTTCTTCACAACAACTGAACCGCTCTCCTTGAAATTCTTGATGATCCGATAAATGGTTGATTTAGGTGCAATCTTACTGGCAGCAATATCCTTGCCTCTGAAGCCCCTTTTTTGCAAAGCAATGATGACGGCACACGTTTCCTTGCAGGTAGCCATGGTTGACAGAGGAAGAACAATGATTCCAAGCACCACCCTCATTTTGAAGCTTACAGTCTGTTACTGAAACTCAATCAGCATGACAGAGTGATCTCCAGCCTTGTCCTCGTCAACACTCACACCTGTGTTAACGAGAGAATCACTGACATGACGTCAGCTGGTCCTTTTGTGGCAGGGCTGAAATACAGTGGAAATGTTTTGGGGGGATTCAGTTCATTTGCATGGCAAAGAGGGACTTTGTAATTAATTGCAATTCATCTGATCACTCTTCATAACATTCTGGAGTATATGCAAATTGCCATCATACAAACTGAGGCAGCAGACTTTGTGAAAGTTAATATTTGTGTCATTCTCAAAACTTTTGGCCACAAGTTAAACACTATTATTGCACACGGAGTCCATGCAACTTACTATGTGACATTTTTACTCCTGAACTTATTTAGGCCATAAGAAAGGTGTTGAATACTTATTGACTCAAGACATTTCAGCTTTTCTTTGTTAATTAATTTGTAGCTCCACTTTGACATTGTGTGCAGTATTGTGTGCAGTATTGTGTGCAGTATTGTGTGCAGGCCAGAGACACAAAATCTCAATTGAATACATTTTAAATTCAGGCTGTAGCACAACAAAATATGTAAAAAGTATTATTATTTGATATGTTGTTGACATAATGAGATTGGGATGCCACCATGAATAAGCCTTTATCTTGACTAACTACACCATAATAAAGTGATGACCTTATGACGAATTGACTGACGCATCTAAACTGATCATTCAATCACCGTTTTTAAAAATTTGATTACGAAATGAACGACGTCAATCTTTTAGCTTCATTGCAGATTTGATACGGTATTTGAGAACATAGAGTTTGAGTATATAACTTTCCAAAACGACCAATATATGTCTTACTGATGCATGTACTGCACGATTGTATACAGAGCTTTATAAAAGCTATCTGCAGAATGCCTCTGGCCCCTGATAGTTTTGGGTAACTTCTACATGGGGATGCTGCAATCTGGTGGCAGACTGTGACAAGTCATCACGTTGTGCCTTTTTACAATAAAGAAGTCCGATATATCCTGCCACAGAACGTTGCAGCCAATTGTAAATGTTCTATCGACTGCAGGAACCATCCTCTTTGTTCTGACGTTTGCTCTTGGTTAAGAATTGAGCAAGCAGGGTTTGGTGTGATGAGGACAATTTCCTTTGTTTCCCAATGCATATAAAAGAAAAGACAGCTTTTTGCTTGATTAAACACCCAGTGCCATTTTGGAGATATCGGTGATCTCAATATCCATAATCTCTTTCACTCAGTTACAGGTAAGGCCTTTTCATTATTTCATCTAAAAGACACATTTAAAGCATCTCGGAAGCATGACACAATAAACACAATTCCACAAAATCTCATTCAAATACATTGAATCACAATCACTAAAAAGACTTGAATCGTAGAGAAAGTAGAAATTGTATTGACGTGGAAATGTGTTACCTCTTTAAATTTTAAATTGAGTTTTGGAAAAATGGTACTGATAAACAATACAATAAAATTTTTGCTACAATTGAATGTCAGTTAAACAGTAGTTAAGGTGTTCATAGGTAATTGCTACTTAGAGTCAAATGCTAAACATTCCAGGATTTTTACCTATTTGTACAAACACTGAACAAAAATATAAACGCAACATGTAAAGTGTTGGTCCCATGTTTGATGAGCTGAAATAAAAGATCCCAGAAATGTTCCATATGTACAAATAGCTTATTTCTCTCAAATGTTGTGCCAAAATTGTATTTTCATCATTGTTAGTGAGCATTGATAATCCATCCACCTGACAGATGTGGCATATCAAGAAGCTGATTAACAGCATAACCATTACACAGGTGCACCTTG